>NW_021821063.1:83094-113491 GCF_901001135.1 Rhinatrema bivittatum | reverse complement strand
AACATTATAGAGGAGTAGATGCAGGGTCTCTTCCATTCTTATAGGTAACATTATACAGGAGTAGATGCAGGGTCTCTTCCATTCTTTTAGGTAACATTATACAGGAATAGATGCAGGCTCTCTTCCGTTATTATAGGTAACATTATACAGGAATAGATGCAGGCTCTCTTCCGTTATTATAGGTAACATTATACAGGAATAGATTCAGGCTTACTTCCTTTCTTATAGGTAACATCATACAGGGATAGATGCAGGCTTTCTTCCTTTCTTATAGGTAACATTATACAGGAATAGATGCAGGCTCTCTACCTTTCTTATAGGTAACATTATACAGAAATAGATGCAGGGTCTCTTCCTTTCTTATAGGTAACATTATACTGGAATAGATAGAGGGTCTCTTCCTTTCTAATAGGTAACATTATACAGGAATAGATGCAGGCTCTCTACCTTTCTTATAGGTAACATTATACAGGAATAGATGTAGGCTCTCTACCTTTCTTATAGGTAACATTATACAGGAATAGATGTAGGGTCTCTGCTTTCTTATAGGTAACATTATACAGGAATAGATGTAGGCTCTCTTCCATTCTTAAAGGTAACATTATACAGGAATAGATGTAGGGTCTCTGCCATTCTTATAGGTAACATTATACAGGAATAGATGCAGGGTCTCTTCCTTTCTTATAGGTAACATTATACAGGAATAGATGCAGGGTCTCTCCTGTCAGGCTGTGTTGGCAGCAGTTCTCTTGCTTTCTTATAGGTAACATTATATAGGAATAGATGCAGGCTCTCTACCTTTCTTATAGGTAACATTATACAGGAATAGATGTAGGCTCTCTGCCATTCTTAAAGGTAACATTATACAGGAATAGATGTAGGGTCTCTGCCATTCTTATAGGTAACATTATACAGGAATAGATGCAGGGTCTCTTCCATTCTTGTAGGTAACGTTATACAGGAATAGATGGAGGGTCTCTTCCTTTCTTGTAGGTAACGTTATACAGGAATAGATGCAGGCTCTCTTCCTTTCTTATAGGTAACATGATACAGGAATAGATGCAGGGTCTCTTCCTTTCTTGTAGGTAACATTATACAGGAATAGATGGAGGGTCTCTCCTGTCAGGCTGTGTTGGCAGCAGTTCTCTTCCATTCTTATAGGTAACATGATACAGGAATAGATGCAGGGTCTCTTCCTTTCTCATAGGTAACATGATACAGGAATATGTGCAGGCTCTCTTCCATTCTTATAGGTAACATTATACAGGAATAGATGCAGGGTCTCTTCCATTCTTATAGGTAACATTATACAGGAATAGATGTAGGGTCTCTCCTGTCAAGCTGTGCTGGCAGCAGTTCTCTTGCTTTCTTATAGGTAACATTATACAGGAATAGATGCAGGCTCTCTCCTGTGAGGCTGTGTTGGCAGCAGTTCTCTTCCTTTCTTATAGGTAACATTATACAGGAATAGATGCAGGCTCTCTTCCTTTCTTATAGGTAACATTATACAGGAATAGATGCAGGCTCTCTTCCATTCTTATAGGTAACATTATACAGGAATAGATGTAGGGTCTCTCATATCAAGCTGTGTTGGCAGCAGTTCTCTTGCTTTCTTATAGGTAACATTATACAGGAATAGATGTAGGGTCTCTCATGTCAAGCTGTGTTGGCCGCAGTTCTCTTACTTTCTTATAGGTAACGTTATACAGGAATAGATGCAGGGTCTTTTCCTTTCTTATAGGTAACGTTATACAGGAATAGATGCAGGGTCTCTTCCCTTATTATAGGTAATATTATACAGGAATAGTTGCACGGTCTCTTCCTTTCTTTTAGGTAATATTATACAGGAATAGTTGCACGGTCTCTTCCTTTCTTATAGGTAACATTATACAGGAATAGTTGCACGGTCTCTTCCTTTCTTTTAGGTAATATTATACAGGAATAGATGCAGGCTCTCTTCCTTTCTTATAGGTAACATTATACAGGAATAGATGCAGGCTCTCTTCCATTCTTATAGGTAACATTATACAGGAATAGATGCAGGGTCTCTTCCTTTCTTATAGGTAATATTATGCAGGAATAGATGCAGGGTCTCTTCCTTTCTTATAGGTAACATTATACAGGAATAGATGCAGGGTCTCTCCTGTCAGGCTGTGTTGGCAGCAGTTCTCTTGCTTTCTTATAGGTAACATTATACAGGAATAGATGCAGGCTCTCTACCATTCTTATAGGTAATATTATGCAGGAATAGATGCAGGGTCTCTTCCTTTCTTATAGGTAACATTATACTGGAATAGATGCAGGGTCTCTTCCTTTCTTATAGGTAACATTATACAGGAATAGATGCAGGGTCTCTTACTTTCTTATAGGTAACATTATACAGGAATTAGATGCAGGCTCTCATCCTTTCTTATAGGTAACATTATACAGGAATAGATGCAGGCTCTCATCCATTCTTATAGGTAACATTATACAGGAATAGATGCAGGGTCTCTTACTTTCTTATAGGTAACATTATGCAGGGTCTCTTACTTTCTTATAGGTAACATTATACAGGAATAGATGCAGGGTCTCTTCCTTTCTTATAGGTAACGTTATACAGGAATAGATGCAGGGTCTCTTCCCTTATTATAGGTAATGTTATACAGGAATAGATGCAGGGTCTCTTCCTTTCTTATAGGTAACATTATGCAGGAATAGATGCAGGCTCTCTTCCATCTTATAGGTAACGTTATGCAGGAATAGATGCAGGCTCTCTTCCATTCTTATAGGTAACGTTATACAGGAGTAGATGCAGGCTCTCTTCCTTTTTTATAGGTAACGTTATACAGGAATAGATGCAGGCTCTCTTCCTTTCTTATAGGTAACATTATACAGGAATAGATGTAGGCTCTCTTCCTTTCTTATAGGTAACATTATACAGGAATAGATGCAGGGTCTCTCCTGTCAGGCTGTGTTGGCAGCAGTTCTCTTGCTTTCTTATAGGTAACATTATACAGGAATAGATGTAGGGTCTCTCCTGTCAGGCTGTGTTGGCAGCAGTTCTCTTCCTTTCTTATAGGTAACATTATGCAGGGTCTTTCCTGTCAGGCTGTGTTGGCAGCAGTTCTCTTCCTTTCTTATAGGTAACATTATGCAGGGTCTCTGCTGCCAGGCTGTGTTGGCAGCAGTTCTCTTCCTTTTTTATAGGTAACATTATACAGGAATAGATGCAGGCTCTCTTCCATTCTTATAGGTAACATTATACAGGAATAGATGTAGGGTCTCTTCCTTTCTTATAGGTAACATTATACAGGAATAGATGCAGGCTGTTTTCCATTCTTATAGGTAACATTATACAGGAATAGATGCAGGGTCTCTCCTGTCAGGCTGTGTTGGCAGCAGTTCTCGTCCTTTCTTATAGGTAACATTATACTGGAATAGATGTAGGGTATCTGCCATTCTTATAGGTAACATTATACAGGAATAGGTGTAGGGTCTCATGTCAAGCTGTGTTGGCAGCAGTTCTCTTGCTTTCTTATAGGTAAAACTATACAGGAATAAATGTAGGGTCTCTCCTGTCAGGCTGTGTTGGCGGCAGTTCTCTTCCTTTCTTATAGGTAAAATTACACAGGAATAGATGCAGGCTCTCCCTTTCTTATAGGTAACATTATACAGGAATAGATGCAGGGTCTCTCGTATCAGGCTGTGTTGCCAGCAGTTCTCTTGCTTTCATATAGGTAACATTATACAGGAATAGATGCAGGATCTCTCCTGTCAGGCTGTGTTGGCAGCAGTTCTCTTGCTTTCATATAGGTAGCATTATACAGGAATAGATGCAGGGTCTCTTCCTTTCTTATAGGTAACATTATACAGGAATAGAGGTAGGGTCTCTCCTGTCAGGCTGTGTTGGCAGCAGTTCTCTTGCTTTCTTATAGGTAACATTATACAGGAATAGATGCAGGGTCTGTTCCTTTCTTATAGGTAACATTATACAGGAATAGATGCAGGGTCTGTTCCTTTCTTATAGGTAACATTATACAGGAATAGATGCAGGCTCTGTTCCTTTCTTATAGTTAACATTATACAGGAATAGATGCAGGGTCTGTTCCTTTCTTATAGGTAACATTATACAGGAATAGATGCAGAGTCTGTTCCGTTCTTATAGGTAACATTATACAGGAATAGATGCAGGCTCTCTTCCGTTCTTATAGGTAACATTATACAGGAATAGATGCAGGCTCTCTTCCTTTCTTATAGGTAACATTATACAGGAATAGATGTAGGGTCTCTCCTGTCAGGCTGTGTTGGCAGCAGTTCTCTTGCTTTCATATAGTTAACATTATACAGGAATAGATGCAGGGTCTGTTCCTTTCTTATAGGTTTTCAACCAATGCAGAGTGAGAACTCGATGTTTTGGATTCAACTGTATCGGAAAATAACAACTTCACTTAAATAACCAATACTCGTTAACTGTACCCAATATTGTAGACGCTTCAGCTTGTGAATGACATTTACCACTTTTGAAATTTGACCTTCATAATAGGCATCATCGTTATTGCTTTCGCGTGTTTAAACTCTGCCTTATATTTAATCATGTGGTCAATTTAGTTCATTTTGAGAATTTTTAACCATATTTTTCAAAACATTTTCTTATGCATTTAAAATTATATCCGTAAAACTTCTTGTGCAAGAATAAGCACTTGTCTTAATTTTACTCGATCCACATCCTTTGCTGTCTTGCTATAATTGGCAAGAAGCCGATGACCCGACACTGGACCGTGTTTCGGACTGCAAACAATTTTCTCAGTCCTTTCTCAAGGGTTGAAATTTCTGCGTCAAAAAGAATTAAATCTCATAAATCAAACACTAACTTTCGAGTAATATATTCATTCACAGGACTTACAGGTATTCCATTACTGCGGACAATGTTAGTATGCACCCACTTTTAAAACTTGATCCATGTTGCTCTGGTCTCACAATGGCGACTCGGCGTTTCTTTGGCTTTTGACATCCGGTACCGAACCGGAACCGTCCTAAATACTACCACAACCCAAGTACCGCCCCAAAGGAAAATGACGTTAATGATGACATTACGTTGGTTATACTAAAGAATACCACTCAATACAAGCGTTTAATCCGTGTGGATTGACAGTGTGGAGCCTAAATATCCACTGTTGCTCCTTGAGATTCAAAATTTTGTTAATGTCTCCTCCTCGCGGATGCATCACTACTTGTTCCAAAATCCTCCAACGTAAGTCTCCAAATCCATGATTGTATTGCTTGCAATGCACCACTAAGGGAGCCATGATCTTTTCCGTAGTAATGCAGCTTTTGTGTTCTGTTAGTCGTGTTCGAATCATTCTTTTCGTTCTTCCCACGTAATATAACTCACATGGACATTTTATCAAATAAATTACATGTGTCGATTTACAGTCGGTGTGTACCTGTAAACGATGTATGTGCCCACTTACATCTGTCCAAGTCTCTCCCTCCATCACTTGCTGACACATAGCACATCCATTACATGGCCAACATCCATATACTATGGTAGGATTCTTTAACTGTGGCTCTTGCAAAAAGGAATGTACAATATTGTCCCCTATGTTACGTCCTCGACTGTAAGCTACGATCGGCCGATCTGCGAATATTTCTGCATGAGGTCTTAACACAGTCCAATGCTGATGGATCGATGCTGCGATTGCTCCAGCTTTATCAGAGAAAGGAATTGAACATACTAATGGGGGCTTGTTGTCCGGTGGTTTGTCCAACAACAACCAGCATCGTGCCACATTTGTGGCTCTCTTCCAAGCTTGTTTGACGTAATGACTAGGATATCCTCTTTGCAGTAATCGTTTAGCTAAAATTTCTGCTTGTACTTGGAAACGATGCTTGTCACTGCATATCCTTTTTAACCTCAGAAATTGTCCAATTGGTAAATTTTTTCGCAAGTGATGCGGGTGGAAACTAGAATAGTGCAGGAGGCTATTACTTTCACACGACTTTCGAAACAAGGTTGTCATAATTTTACTACCCACTATTTCCATGTAGATGTCTAAAAAATGAATGTGAGAATTATGGTAATCCATGGTAAACTGTAGGTTGCTATCTAGAGTATTAATCCAACTGTGAAACGCCAATAGCTGTTCTACGCTCCCGTGCCACAGGAAAAAAATGTCATCAATATAACGGGTATAATGTGTGATATTCTGAAACTGAACCGCATTATATAAATGAACATTTTCAAAATTTGCAACGTATAAATTGGCTAAACTGGGGGCCATAGTGGCCCCCATCGCAGTTCCATGTATTTGCTTATACCAATGTTCTTGGAAAAGAAAAAAATTATGGCATAGTGCCAATTCTGTAAGCTGCATCAAAAATTCTGTTGGAATTCTCTGTGGACGTTCGCGTGAGTTTAAAGTGTTTTCAACTATATTTAGGGCTTCGATTTGTGGTATAGAGGTATACAGCGCCTGTATATCCATGGTTACCAACAAAGTATCTGCCGCATTGTCAATTGCCTCCAAAATGACTAACATATGTTTTGTATCTTTACAATACGATTTACTCTTCGATACAAACGGCTGCAAAAAGAAATCAACAAAAGTAGACAAAGGCTCTAAAATTGAACCTATTGTGGTGATTATAGGGCGTCCGGGTGGGTTGTTACGATCTTTATGTACTTTGGGTACAAAATATATGGTTGGTGCCTTTGGATTGTCAACACACAAATATCGAGCTTCTCTGGATGTTAAAGTTCCTAAAGTCAACTGAACATTAACCAAATTTGCGATTTGAATTTTTAATTCATCTGTAGGGTCAGAAGTCAAAGGTAGATACTTAGTGGGATCCTGAATATGAGCTGAAATTTGTACAATATATCTTTGTTTGTCTTGCAATACTACTGCACCACCTTTGTCAGCCTTTTTTATCACAATTGATTGTGCATTCTTAAGGGATAATAAAGCTTGAAATTCTCCATACGTGAGATTGAACTTGGGTGCTGTATTAATTGATTCTATCTCCCCTACATCCAGCAAGACTAGCTCAATATATGTTTTAATTATTGGATCCACTGGCCCACTAGGTAACCAACTTGATTTCGGAGATAGTATTGAACAATCTAACGAAGGAATATTTTGGGAAAAATACAATTGAAGTTGAATTTTGCGAAAGAACCGATATAACGCAATTCTGCAATAAAAAGAATCATGCCGGTGAAACGGGATAAACGATAACCCTTTCTGCAATAATTTTAGATGTTCCAATGTTAACTGCATATGAGACAGATTTATGATGTTATATTCCGGTTCTGGGAACGTGTCTGAGGTCGTTGTTCTAAATCTGGTGCCATAGGTTGGCGTGACTGGCGAAAAAACCGCCTTTGTTGTGGTCTAGTTGACCGAAAGGTACCTCTGCCACGCTGATGTTGTATATTAGAACTCGCCTGAGGTACTTCTTCCTCGGATCCAGATGAATCTTCTGAAGATCCAGCAAACGCCACCTTCCTAGGTGGATTGTAGGCTCTTCTTTGCCAGGGATAAATTGCTCCAGTAGAATAATCTTTTTCGTCACGTCAGGTAACATTATACGTCACGTCAGGTAACATTATACAGGAATAGATGCAGACTCTGTTCCTTTCTTATAGGTAACATTATACAGGAATAGATGCAGGGTCTGTTCCTTTCTTATAGGTAACATTATACAGGAATAGATGCAGGCTCTCTTCCGTTCTTATAGGTAACATTATACAGGAATAGATGCAGGCTCTCTTCCGTTCTTATAGGTAACATTATACAGGAATAGATGCAGGCTCTCTTCCGTTCTTATAGGTAACATTATACAGGAATAGATGCAGGCTCTCTTCCGTTCTTATAGGTAACATTATACAGGAATAGATGCAGGCTCTCTTCCGTTCTTATAGGTAACATTATACAGGAATAGATGCAGGCTCTCTTCCGTTCTTATAGGTAACATTATACAGGAATAGATGCAGGCTCTCTTCCGTTCTTATAGGTAACATTATACAGGAATAGATGCAGGCTCTCTTCCGTTCTTATAGGTAACATTATACAGGAATAGATGCAGGCTCTCTTCCGTTCTTATAGGTAACATTATACAGGAATAGATGCAGGCTCTCTTCCTTTCTTATAGGTAACATTATACAGGAATAGATGCAGGCTCTCTTCCGTTCTTATAGGTAACATTATACAGGAATAGATGCAGGCTCTCTTCCGTTCTTATAGGTAACATTATACAGGAATAGATGCAGGCTCTCTTCCTTTCTTATAGGTAACATTATACAGGAATAGATGCAGGCTCTCTTCCTTTCTTATAGGTAACATTATACAGGAATAGATGCAGGCTCTCTTCCTTTCTTATAGGTAACATTATACAGGAATAGATGCAGGCTCTCTTCCTTTCTTGTAGGTAAAATTATACAGGAATAGATGCAGGGTCTGTTCCTTTCTTGTAGGTAACATTATACAGGAATAGATGCAGGGTCTGTTCCTTTCTTATGAGTAACATTATATAGGAACAGATGCAGGGTCTCTTCCATTCTTATAGGTAACATTATACAGGAATAGATGCAGGGTCTCTCCTGTCAGGCTGTTGGCAGCAGTTCTCTTCCTTTCTTATGGGTAACATTATACAGGAATAGATGCAGGGTCTCTTGCTTTCTTATAGGTAACATTATACAGGAATAGATGCAGGCTCTCTTCCATTCTTATAGGTAACATTATACAGGAACAGATGCAGGGTCTCTTCCTTTGTTATAGCTAACATTATACAGGAATAGATGCAGGCTCTCTCCTGTGAGGCTGTGTTGGCAGCAGTTCTCTTCCTTTCTTATAGGTAACATTATACAGGAATAGATGCAGGGTCTCTTTCTTTCTTATAGGTAACATTATACAGAAATAGATGCAGGATCTCTCCTGTCAGGCTGTGTTGGCAGCAGTTCTCTTCCTTTCTTATAGGTAACATTATACAGGAATAGATGCAGGCTCTCTTCCATTCTTATAGGTAACATTATACAGGAATAGATGCAGGCTCTCTTACATTCTTATAGGTAACATTATACAGGAATAGATGCAGGCTCTCTTACATTGTTATAGGTAACATTATACAGGAATAGATGCAGGCTGTTTTCCATTCTTATAGGTAACATTATACAGGAATAGATGCAGGCTCTCTTACATTGTTATAGGTAACATTATACAGGAATAGATGTAGGCTCTCTGCCATTCTTATAGGTAACATTATACAGGAATAGATGCAGGCTCTCTTACATTGTTATAGGTAACATTATACAGGAATAGATGTAGGCTCTCTGCCATTCTTATAGGTAACATTATACAGGAACAGATGCAGGGTCGCTTCCTTTCTTGTAGGTAACGTTATACAGGAATAGATGCAGGGTCTCTTCCTTTCTTGTAGGTAACGTTATACAGGAACAGATGCAGGGTCTCTTCCTTTCTTATAGGTAACATTATAGGGGAACAGATGCAGGGTCTCTTCCTTCCTTATAGGTAACATTATGCAGGAATAGATGCAGGGTCTCTTCCTTTCTTATAGGTAACATTATGCAGGAATAGATGCAGGGTCTCTTCCTTTCTTATAGGTAACATTATACAGGAATAGATGCAGGGTCTCTTCCTTTCTTATAGGTATTTATTTATTTATTTATTTAAAGAATTTTTATATACCGGGGCACGTAGCAAAACATCACCTCGGTTCACAGTGTAACATAACATGGCAAATAGCTTTACAATGAATATAAATAACAGTTCACAATATAAAATGATATAAAAGCAGGCTTTACAATAGATTATTATCTGCTTGTAAACTATATACAAGAGACTGAAAATTAACTATATACAAGGGAGGATGCAGTCAAAGTTGACTGATAACATGGGCAACAGTAAAGGTTTGGGGAGGAGGGGGGGTGGGGGAGAGGTAGGGTGAGCAGAAGGGAATATGGAAGTCGGAGGAGAAGGGAGATGCGAAGGCGGGTAGATGCGGGAGGTGTATTAGTAAGTTTGGTTCAGGTAGGGGGTAGAGTTGTAGATGTGGATGGTAGGTAACATTATGGATGGTAGGTAACATAAAGGAATAGATGCAGGCTCTCTTCCATTCTTATAGGTAACATTATACAGGAATAGATGCAGGGTCTCTCCTGTCGGGCTGTCTTGGCAGTTGCTCTCTTCCTTTATGATAGGTAACCCAGAGCCAGTCTTTGAAACATACATCCTGTGATAGGGTTCACCTTTTAATACTCACTGGAACTAGATGACACTATTAGGATGTGAACCCTATCTACTGTTATGAGTCCTACACCAGGATAGTAATGGTCCCCTGACATCCTGATAAACAGATTCAAATTGTAGCGTATAGCTGTAATATGTTGTAACTCCTATGGTTTTTGTAGTTGACGTATAATTTGCAGGGAACGGGGGTCTGGACTTTTCCTTTTGCAGGCGAGTTCTAAATGAGCTGCTCTATGGATTTGTTGACATAATCGTTGCTAGTGAGCTGTCAGTCCCCTCAAAGGTTCCCCTAAAAGCACTTTCTGAAAGTCTGGAGTAGTTTCTGCTCCAAAGAGTTGGGTGATCCACTCCACTGTTCTGTCCCTATATAAGGTAACTACCGGACAACTCCACCATATATGAAGGTAAGTGCATACGCAGAAAACATTAAATTTGGGCACATTCCAAAAATTTAAAGGAGATGGAGAGATGTGATTCCTGTATTGTCTAGACATAATGTTCCCCTGCTGCATAAATTGCCCCATCAGTATCCTAGCCAGAGATTTCCACGTAGTGAAGGCGTTCTTGGATAAGTCCGCCGGGGATTTGATATTATGAAACAAATGGGGAAGTTAGTGATATGAGATGTCCCCGACGAGCCGTCCCTTCCACTGTGTCCGGGCTCTCAACCTTGCCTGTAATGAGATTGGTGTATTGAGGATGCTCCTCTACAGCTGACATGGTTTCCAAGCTGTCGCAGACAATGGCGCATTGCCCACAACTTGTTGCTCTTATCAACTGGAAACGGATCAGAAAGGTAAAGGGCGGCTCGTCAGGCTCCTTCTCCACTACCCCTGCATGGGTTTGCCCGGTCCGTACTCTGAAGCAGTACCTGAGGAGGTGCCCGTTAGTTCCCGGGTCCTTTCTGGTTCCTGGGAACGGGTGCCCTTTAACCCGGTTTCAGTTTTTCCCCAGAGGGCTCTGTATGGGGGTGAGCGCGCCGGGGAGGGAAGCCAAAGATTATCGTTCACGTTCTTTCAGCATCGGGGCAGCTGCCTCGGCCGCGGGATGTGGTATATCCGGTGCGGGCGCACAGGATAGAGGGAGGTGGAAGTCCAAGGCATTTCTGTCTTATGTGAGGGTTTAAAAAAAAAAAGGAATAATAAATACGAGCACCAGCCTGCGACAATCTGAAGGGCACGAGGGAAACGCTGGGGTGAAGGGTTATTGATTGGTGTTTTCTTCTATTGCAGAGCTCTTAAGGGTGGCCTAGGAGGCGAGGCTGCATCTGAACTCTGGGCTGTTCTTTCGTTCATTGGGCACTGAGACGGCCGTACGTCGCGCACCTCGACCTGGAGAGCTGGAATGTTTAAATACGATATTCCAAAATCATATCCCACAACACCAGATCAACCACTAAAGCTCTGCTCGCCCTCCCATCAGTAACAACTACGAGCCTCACTACAATCAGAGAGGGAGCAGCTTCAGTAGCCGGACCTCGCCTATGGAGCTCGGTACCTGAAAACCTAATGCTTCAAGATGACACCAACTTATTCAAAAAACAACTTAAAACCTGGCTATTTCACCAAACCTATAACGAAGGCATCGGTTAACAACGTCCTCACCAACCCTACAGGTCAAGACGATAAACCTATGCACCAAACAATTCGGACAAATGCATATTTACCATTGTCGAACAGTAACCAGTACTTACCTTACCAGGTAGTAAAGTTAAATAGGACCATCCCACCATCAGTAAAAGGAAATATTTACCCTGTTACCGTGAGTACTGATGTTAAAGTTTGTTATAATGTGCGTTGTAAGAAGTTGTTGCATTTGTAAAACGGAGTGAAGGCTTGCACCAGACTTCGGTGTTTAAAAACACACAAATACATAAATAAATAAAAGAATGAACGTAGTCCTGGTTCAGCAAACGAGGAAGGGTAGAGGAGGAGCTGTTACTGTTCTTGGGGGTGGGGGAGGGGGTGCCGGATATTCTGGTGATTCACCTATGGGGGGGGAAGTCTTGCAGGGAGTGGGTGACCTGTGTCAAGAAGGATTTGTCTCAAATATTCATTCGTTGGCTGAGAATCACATTAGGCTGCTCTGACATAATTGTGC
The DNA here is from genome assembly GCF_901001135.1 of Rhinatrema bivittatum. Taxonomy (NCBI): domain Eukaryota; kingdom Metazoa; phylum Chordata; class Amphibia; order Gymnophiona; family Rhinatrematidae; genus Rhinatrema; species Rhinatrema bivittatum. The sequence goes on along the minus strand of NW_021821063.1, from coordinate 101,141 downwards.
GACTTTGGTGCAAGGCTGAGGGTTTTATGGAAGTTGGGTGTTCCCGAGTGAATAAGCAAATTGGGAAATGGGTGATACGGGCAGGGGGGGTTTGGGTGCATCCCGGTTGGGCTTGGGGTGGAGAGGAGGGGTTTGTTCAGAGGGGAATGGGATCCATTTATCAGACATTGGGTTGGGTTTGCTGAATGATTGGCAGGAAGGGATGGAGAATGTACTGAGGGGAGGTGAAGGGTGGAAACCTGAGCCCAATGGGGGGGCAGCTCATGTCGGGAGGGGCTGCTACACCAGATGGCCGGGGAGCTGAGGGGCTACAGCTTGAGGCCAGGTTTGCCCTTGCTAGTGAGATGGGGGGGGGTTAATGCTTTAACTCTGGGGTTTGAGGGGGAGGGAGGGGCAGGTTTGTTATCGTTAAGGTTTCCATGTTGTATTGTTGGGGGCTCGGGTTAGGTTCAATAAACTGTGGTCTCTTATACCAAAATAAAATTGTCCTGATTTATTGGGGGGGGGGATGAGCGAGCGCATGTCCTGACTCCCTGTGTTATGAGAGGCTGAGGCTGAGACCAGGGCTTGCCTGTGCCTATCCTAACCCACCAGGCACCTGGGCTCTGAGCCCTCCTAATCTCAGGTTATTACTGCTGCCTTCTCCTCCATTCCCCACTAGGGAGAGGGACCCTCTCTGTCCGTTCTGCCTGCTTTATGATAGGTATAGACTGTATCCCCTCCTCCCCCTGGTGAATAATATCTGGGTACAGTGTGTGACAGGAGCTCGCTGCAGTGTGGTCACCAGGTCTCCCTCTCACACACGGTTTATAAAACCAGCAGTGTACAGTACAGATTGAGTGTGAGCGCTGCCTCACTTCCCTCTCCTCAGTCAGCACAGAGCAAAGCTGCTGTGTGTGGAGGAGAGAAGTTTGCATTACCTGTGTGTGTGCAGCTTGCATTGTGCTGCCCTAGGGCAGAGTCTGGGTTTGTAGCGTGTATTGTGCTGGGCTAGAGGGGGGCGTGTGTACACGCATGTGCGCACCTTGTATGTTATCTTGTTCTAGTAGAAAGATGACGGGGAATGTCAGGGCTCGGGCTCCCCCTGGCGGGTCTGGCCCTTTGTCCTCACAGTAAACGGAGCGCGTGCACAAGATGCGCTCAGTTCATGGCGTCCCGGGGTCTCTGCTGCTGTTTTCTGCTCCTGGAAGGTCCGCATGGGGCGCCTGGCCCCTTAATCCTGGACACAAAGGGCTTGGGTCCTATGGCAATGCCAGTAACAAAGAATGTGTGGGAGGGTGAGAGCAGGACTTTGTAAGAGAGCATGGGGAGTGGGGGATGCAGGTGAGAGAATATTGTGGGGGGGGGGGGGTGTGAGAGGGGGAGTGGGGGGTTTCAGAGGGAGGCTATAAAAGGAGATTGGGAAGGAGTGTGTGTGTGTGTGTATGTGTGTGTGTGTAAGATGGTGGCAGCTCGTGTGTATGAGAGAGGGGCAGTGGGTATGGGAGGGTGCCAGCCAGAGTAAAGGGATTGTGTAGGTGTGAGACAGAGCTGGAGTGAAGGGGCTGCATGAGAGAGACAGAGGGAGCCTGTGTGAAAGAGCAAGGGAGCTTTGTGTGGGTGAGAATGAAAAAGAGGGCCCTGTATGTGCGGATGTGTGCAAGAGAGTGAGGGAGCCTATAGCAGGAGGTGTGTATGTGGAAAGGACATGCTTACAGTGATTTTCCAGGGAAATTATGCTCAAAATATTTACATTTCTGTAATGATTTAAAATGTAATTACTTTATATTGGTCAAAACAATTTACATGACAATATTTAAGTTGGCGCAAAATTTAAAATTCTGCAGAATTCCCCCAGGAGTAGCTCTCCCAAGTATTTTACTGAATCGGCCGATTATGAGGCATCTGGTGAGTTGGGGCCAGTGACTCAGAGCACAGTGACGGCACTCAATACCAGTCCCATTAATATACTATTATTATAAGAGGGGTTACTCACCTCACCCAATGCCAATAGTATATTAATGGCACTGAATGAGATCCTGTTATTATAAGAGGGGTCACTCATCTCACCCAATGCCAATAGTATATTAATGGGACTGAATGAGATCCTGTTATCATTATAAGAGGGGTTACTCACCTCACCCAATGCCAATAGTATATTAATGGGACTGAATGAGATCCTGTTATTATAAGAGGGGTTACTCACCTCACCCAATGCCAATAGTATATTAATGGCACTGAATGAGATCCTGTTATCATTATAAGAGGGGTCACTCATCTCACCCAATGCCAATAGTATATTCATGGGCCTGAATGAGATCCTGTTATCATTATAAGAAGGGTTACTCATCTCACCCAATGCCAATAGTATATTAATGGGCCTGAATGAGATCCTGTTATCATTATAAGAGGGGTCACTCATCTCACCCAATGCCAATAGTATATTCATGGGCCTGAATGAGATCCTGTTATTATAAGAGGGGTTACTCACCTCACCCAATGCCAATAGTATATTAATGGCACTGAATGAGATCCTGTTATCATTATAAGAGCACTGTTACTCATCTCACCCAATGCCAATAGTATATTAATAGCACTGAATGAGATCCTGTTATAAGAGGGGTTACTCACCTCACCCAATGCCAATAGTATATTAATGGGACTGAATGAGATCCTGTTATTATAAGAGGGGTCACTCACCTCACCCAATGCCAATAGTATATTAATGGGACTGAATGAGATCCTGTTATTATAAGAGGGGTCACTCATCTCACCCAATGCCAATAGTATATTAATGGGCCTGAATGAGATCCTGTTATTATAAGAGCACTGTTACTCATCTCACCCAATGCCAATAGTATATTAATGGCACTGAATGAGATCCTGTTATAAGAGGGGTTACTCACCTCACCCAATGCCAATAGTATATTAATGGGACTGAATGAGATCCTGTTATTATAAGAGGGGTTACTCATCTCACCCAATGCCAACAGGATCTCATTCAGGCCCATTAATATACTATTGGCATTGGGTGAGATGAGTAACCCCTCTTATAATAACAGGATCTCATTCAGGCCCATGAATATACTATTGGCATTGGGTGAGTTAAGTAATAAGAACATAAGACATTGCCATGCTGGGTCAGACCAAGGGTCCATCAAGCCCAGCATCCTGTTTCCAACAGAGGCCAAACCAGGCCATAAGAACCTGGGAATTACCCAAACACTAAGATGATCCCATGCTACTGATGCCATTAATAGCAGTGGCTATTCCCTTAGTAAAATTGATTAATAGCCATTAATGGGCTTCTCCTCCAAGAACTTATCCAAACCTTTATTGAACCCAGGTACACTAACTGCACTAACCACATCCTCTGGCAACAAATTCCAGAGTTTAATTGTGTGTTGAGTTAAAAAAGAACTTAGACACACGTCTTTATTCCACAAGCCATTTATTACAATGTAATAAATGGCTTGTGGAATAAAGACACGGGCCTGTGGAATAAACTGTGGAATAAGACGCGTGCCTGTGTAATAAATGGCTTGTGGAATAAAGACACGGGCCTGTGGAATAAACTGTGGAATAAAGACACGTGCCTGTGTAATAAATGGCTTGTGGAATAAAGACACGGGCCTGTGGAATAAACTGTGGAATAAGACGCGTGCCTGTGTAATAAATGGCTTGTGGAATAAAGACACGGGCCTGTGGAATAAACTGTGGAATAAAGATGTGTGTCTGTGTAATAAACTATAGAATAAAGAGATGTAGCAGGACTGCCTGATTAGAGTCCCTGCCCTCCTGAACGTACCTGGTGCAGGGATGTAGGGTGTAACCCAGGGACAGAAAAATTAGAATAACTGGACTGGTGACAACCGTATTCCAGATTTGCAGCCAGGGGGCACTGTTGGGTTTTTCCCCTGTTGGGAGCAGAGAGATGTCCTAGGAAACCTGTTTCAGTTTTAACTTCAGCGTGAGACTTGTGCTCTTGCAGAAAGCAGCGGCTGTGGGATTATTACAGGAGCACAGGAAGTTCAGTTCCCAGCCTGAGCCCAGGGTGGGGAGGGGGCTGTACTACCAGCAGAGGGGGAATGCAGGCTGTAGGAGGAGAGGAGAGAGCCGTGCTGGGGGGGGGGGGGGGCGCTGGGATCCCCGCCTTTCCCTTCCACCATGGCTACCAGGAGACGGAGAATCTACCTCCCCCTCCTGCAGGACCTGCTTCAGCTACGTCCTCCTAAAATTTGCTCAGCAGCGGGTCCTGCTGTCTGTCTGGATCCCAGACTGCTGCATGGCTGAGTTGCCAGACAAACCCCCTGCTGTTCGCTACCTCCCGAGGGGAGAGCGGGCCCTGCATCATCTTTCCCCCTGTTTGCAGCCTCTATAGGACTGGAGCTTCCCCAGAGGTTGCCCCTACTTTTCAGCTAATGCAGCCTTCATTGATTAGGATTTCACAACCACTTTTCTTACTTCTGCTCCTGCCCAACATTCCTGGGAGGTTTTCTTTTATTTTTTTCCCTGGGTGTCTCCACTCCCTGCACTGGGGACTAGGGAGAGGAACAGTAGAGCACTTTTTGGGGCACTGGGAGGACATTTACCCTTAAAGCTTGGGGTAAACAACTTTTTCCAGAGGGCACTCTCAGCAGGAAAATCAACAGACTGCAAAGCAGGGTTATCCAGGACATCACTGATGGCGTGGTCGATATGGCTCATGTCCCTGTCCAGCAGTGGGAACGGTGCCGGGGACTGGGGCCAAACTGATCCGCTGGTTGGTTTTTCCATGATGGGTGGATTGAAGAGCTTGTTTGCTATCCTGGCCAGTTTAATTCTGTTTTGTCTTTTAGGACCCTGCATTATTCCTTTCTTGCTCCTTCGGATGATGGAGGACATTGCTGAAGGCCACACAGGCACGCAAGCTCCTGTCACCGCACATGTATTTCCTCTGTGCCTCCTACCTCTGAGACTGCAGAACCTGTTTAACCGTCCTCATGTTTTATCCTGGGCCATCTTCCCATACATGTCAAGTTCGGGCTACAAAGGTGGGGGGGAGCCAATAGAGCCCATCCATCTCAAACCCGGGAAGAAACCATCGGACTGTTTGGGAAATAAGGGCCCCCCTGAGAACTCAATTTGCTAACTTTTCTTGTTTCTGTTTTCTGTCAGCCCCACAGCTGCCTTGTGATGGTGTGATACTTTCAGAGAGATTGATAAGTATCAACAGGGGGGAATGTAGTGGGGCGGAGGCTGGTGACTTCACACTGACAGAGGACAACCCGAAACTCCTGCCAAACAGGACTTCATGTACCAGAATTCCCTGCTTCACAGTCTAATACAGCTGTAGTTAGGACATGGAGAAACTCTCTTGTCAGCACGTTTTTCATTTTTGGCTTCGCTGTTCTTATTCTCTGATAAGCTTTCCCTGCCTGCCAAGTCTGTAACCTAGATTAGAACAATGAAAGTATTATGTGAAGGGCAGTACTGCTGCAGACTGGCCAATTCCTTTCCAAAACTGCAAGTCCCGGCAGCCTCTCCTGCAGAACACGGGAGAAGTTTCAGGAAAGTTCCAGACTGGGAGGAGGGAGTCAGCAGCCCCTCACCCGGAATATGCTTGCTCAGCAGTGTGTAGAACGCATGTGTGAAAGATAAGAAATGTGGAATGTATAAGAAGCTACTCCCTGCTAGGGAGGGGGGTGCAGACATCCTGAGCACTTGTCTCTGCTGCATCTTTGCTAGCAAATAAAGTCTATCTTTTCGGAGCAGTTGTCTGGGGCCTCTTTTCTGACGGTAACACTAAGATCCTCACACACAGCTCTGCCAATGCACCTCACTCCTGCCCTGCAGCACCCCCTGCTATTCCAGTACTGAGACCCTCACACACAGCTCTGCCAATGCACCTCACTCCTGCCCTGCAGCACCTCCTGCTATTCCAGTACTGAGACCCTCACACACAGCTCTGCCAATGCACCTCACTCCTGCCCTGCAGCAGCCCCTGCTATTCCAGTACTGAGACCCTCACACACAGCTCTGCCAATGCACCTCACTCCTGCCCTGCAGCAGCCCCTGCTATTCCAGTACTGAGACCCTCACACACAGCTCTGTCAATGCACCTCACTCCTGCCCTGCAGCACCCCCTGCTATTCCAGTACTGAGACTCTCACACACAGCTCTGCCAATGCACCTCACTCCTGCCCTGCAGCAGCCCCTGCTATTCCAGTACTGAGACCCTCACACACAGCTCTGCCAATGCACCTCACTCCTGCCCTGCAGCAGCCCCTGCTATTCCAGTACTGAGACCCTCACACACAGCTCTGCCAATGCACCTCACTCCTGCCCTGCAGCACCCCCTGCTATTCCAGTACTGAGACCCTGACACACAGCTCTACCAATGCACCTCACTCCTGCCCTGCAGCACCTCCTGCTATTCCAGTACTGAGACCCTGACACACAGCTCTGCCAATGCACCTCACTCCTGCCCTGCAGCACCTCCTGCTATTCCAGTACTGAGACCCTCAAACACAGCTCTGCGTTAGAAAGATTCTTTTATTTTAAGAGAGAACATTTCATTCTTGTGATTGCGGTCAAGGAGCTGTTAATCCCTGGATGGTGTAATAGAAGAGAGTCATGGAAAGAGGGTTAAAAAACCCGGAGCCTCTGTCCCCAGCTGCAATATGGAGAAACAGGCTGGATCCTTTACAACTATAGGGAAGCCCTGGGAGAAGTGGAAATCCTAGCATTGTCCGGGGCGGGGGAATAAAGGAAGGGCTGGGGATATTGCTCTGTACCTTGTATCGGCGGATGACTGAATTATGATGGATAGAGACATTGTGGACTTGCTGTTTTCCTGATAAAAAGAAGTTTATTGTAATAAAAATCACACAGAAGTGTGTTTAAATAAAACAGAGGCTGAACGTGAACCGTGTGGCTTATAAATGGCTCCTTCTGAGCCCTGAGCCACCGGTGGATCCTGGGAGGCTGTGGTGCTCCTGGTAAAGATATTTTTTCCCGTCGATAGCAGGCTGAATTAGCCCTGCTGTAATGAGACCTGTCCGTCAGGCACAGGAGGCGGAGCTTCCTAAGTGAGGTCAGAGCTTTGCTCTGAGGCTGCGCGTGTGTTCCCGCGCTGGATCAACGACTCTCCTCAGTCTGTTTTTCCGCGCGCGGGAGACGCACGCGGAGCTTCAAGACCTCCTCAGAAATTTCAATATGTCACAAAAAACCAGACCCTCTGGATTTAAACCCTGCGGCTGCGGGAAGGTGATGTCTATAACAGACACACACGACAAATGCTACCGATGTTTAGGGCCGGACCATGATATCACCACATGTATCTCCTGTGGAAGAATGTCACCAAGAGCCCGAAGAATCCGGGCCGAACGTATGGGCTCTCTACGATCACCATCACAGGTGAGCTCCGTGGTCACATCCCCATCTCAAGGCCAAAAAGCACTGTCTACTGACACGGGCTCAGATAGGCCCACAAAACGAAAGTGGCAAGAGGAGCGTAGGCCCTCTGTAACAAGTCCACCTACAAAAGTCTCGGGACACTCCCACAAAGGACAATGTCCAAAAGACAAAGACTCGGACGAGTCCTGTCAGACAAAAAGAATATCGGAACGGGGACCCGTTCTCCACAGAGAAAAGCGCGCCAAAACTTCTGCGCCCAAGACTGCGCCGCGTACGGCGCCGATAATGACGCAACTCCTCGCCCCTACAGACGGCGCTACGCAAGCGAAACGAAGCGACGCGGCTCATATTAAACGTAACGGAGCGACGCTCACTGAAAGTGATGAATCGGCGCACACGGCGCGGAGCGGAGCGGCGCACACGCCGCGGAGCGGAGCGACGCGAAGCAGAGAGCCGCATACGACGCGGAACGGAGCGACGCGAAGCGAGGAGACGCACACGACGCTGAACAAAGCGACGCGAAGCGGAGCGACGCACACGGCGCGGAGCGGAGCAGCGCACACGCCGCGAAGCGAAGCGACGCACAAGGCGCAAAACATTTCAGGAACGCAAAAACAACCAGTATATAAAAGAAAGCGAGATACAACACATACGACTCGCGTGACAAGCCGGGACGCGGCGCATACGGCGCGATCCAATTCACCATCTTTTCCAGAATCGCAACAGACGAAAGAAATTGAATACTTCCAATCCAACATAGAGGAAAGAGAAATCTACTCTCATGCTCCTTCGTCCTCTTCCTCGGACATAGGCCACTCGGACTTCACCTACAACTCCAGAAAACATGATGATATTAATCCACTACAAGAACCTTTACGAAAGAAAAAATCTCTACCAACAGAAACTCGCATTCACAAACAACTTACACCTCAACCAACATCAGAAATTTTGAAAGCAAAAATTTCAACATCCCATACCTCTAAAAGAGAAAAGAGAGGCATGTCTCCAACTACAAAAGATGCCTTCAAATCTTTATCGTATGCCTTAGCGGGTTTCTATGAAAATATGACAAAGAAATATAATATGTCTCCTTCACCGGAAACTGAAGAGAACAATTCGCCAATACAATCGGCTGCCACTTCTCCTACATCGATCAGTCCCCAAGCATCGGAAGACATGACCCGATCACCTATAAACCCAACTACACAATACTCTCCAATTATCTCCACTATAACACCACGTTATAACCAGCCTATCAATGTCTCACTATCACCTGAACATGGACAGGAAACCCAATTCAACAACCCTACTCCGGATTCCTCTACGGGTTACCCATCAGATCCGGACGTCGATCAAAACGAACCATACTCCCCACCGGAAGATTTGACGTATCCCAAATTTCTGGAAAAAATGGGGAAGGCGTTAAATATTACGGTTCAAAAAATACCAGATCCAAGAGCAGAAACTCTTGATCTATTAAAAATTTTTGATACACCACACGAGCCAACGGCGTTACCCCCACACACCGTTCTGCACAACTTATTAGAGAAATCCTGGGACACCCCATTTACAATTCCGGCAGTGTCCCGCAAAATTGACATAAAGTACAAACTACAAAAGACCGCTCACTACTCTAACACTCAGCTACCACATACTTCCTTGGTGGTAGAGTCAGCGATGGGGAAGGCTAGGAAGAATAAGCTGCATTCCTCAACTCCACCAGTTAAAGATATGAGAACACTAGACGACTTTGCGAAACGAGCCTACCAAGGTTCTATGTTGGGGGCACGTATATATCACCACCAATTTTATCTAACACAATATTTATATGATTGTGTACAAAAGATGAAGGCAAACCCAGACCTCACAGATTTCTCACCAGTCCAGGACATAGAGGAAGGTATACGACACCTCCTCCGTACCACGTATGAAGGATTTGAAACTGCTTCTCGAGTCTCCGCTAGTGCCATAGCAGCAAGACGATTAGCATGGCTGAAGTCGAGCTCCATTAGAGAAGACGTTCATACAAAACTTGCTAACCTTCCGTGTAAAGGTGATAACCTTTTTGGAGACAAACTTCAAGAGACTGTTGCACAATTAAAAGAACAATCCGCAGCAGTACAATCATTAACAACTCAACCCGTGTATCAGCCCGCAAGACGAGGTTTCACTCCATATAGACGTCAACCCTTCCAGAGGAGACCGTACAGGCAATACCCATCATATCGGACACCTCTTTATCAATCCTACCAATCATACAGTAGACCAACTTCGTCACAGAGTCAACTAAGGAGGGGCCGTGGACGATCTCAACGCCCACAGCAAACCCAACAACAACAAACTACTTCCAACAAACCTTCGCAGTCTTTTTAACACTGCCTCAGCCACTACCACCACAACAACAAGCAGGAAGGATATCTATGTATTATCAACAGTGGGCTGCCATCACGACGGACCAATGGGTCCTAACTATCATACGACAGGGATACAAAATCCCATTCCACCAAAACCCACCCCTTCCACATCCTCCGTCCAGAATATATCAAACAAACGCAATAGAAATTCGCCAAGAATTAAACAAATTGCTACAACAACAAGCAATTCAACTTCTACCGAAGACCTCCTGGGACGTTGGATTTTACTCCCCTTACTTCCTCATTCCAAAGAAATCAGGGGACCTACGTCCAATCCTCGACCTCCGCCAGCTCAACAAATTTATAATTACGGAGAAATTCAAAATGATATCCCTAAAATCCATCTTACCCTTGATCCAACGCAATGCATGGATGTGCAGTATCGACCTCAAGGACGCTTATACTCATATTCCAATGCACCCCGTGTCATGGAAATACCTGTCGTTTCAGGTCCTGAACAACCACTATCAATACAAGGTACTACCTTTCGGACTGTCCACAGCACCGAGAGTCTTTACAAAATGCATGGCAGTGGTAGTGGCTCACCTCCGCCAACAAGGAATCATAATCTTTCCATACCTCGACGACTGGTTACTGACAGCATCAGACCCGACGACCTTACGTCACAACCTCTCACAAACCATTCGCTGTCTCCAAAACCTGGGACTTCTCATCAACTACCAGAAGTCGCATTTTCAAGCAACACAAACCTTACAATTTCTAGGAGTACTCCTAGACACGATCAGGCACAAAGTCTTTCTAACACCAGAACGACGAACCACAATGACACAAATATTCCGTACCTTACAGCGCATACAGCGACCAACAGCTCGACAAGTCCTTGTAGCATTAGGGCACATGGCAGCGGCTATACATGCCGTTGCGAATACCCGTCTACAGATGCGTCAAATACAATGGCACCTTCGCCGTCAGTGGAAACAACACTCACAACCATTGTCTTGGAAGATCCAAATGAACACAGCGATAATCAATCAACTTCAATGGTGGCTCCAACGACACACCTTAAGAAAGGGAGCACCTTTCATGATCCTTCCACACAATGCGGTTCTCACTACAGATGCGTCAAAGAAAGGCTGGGGGGCCCATCTAAACAAGTTTCAAACACAAGGTCTGTGGTCATTAACAGAACAGACCTTCCCAATCAATCTTCTGGAACTCCGGGCGATCCGTTATGCATTACGGGCCTTTCTCCCGTATATACGGGGTCACAGACTTATGATCTACACCGACAACCAAGTAGCGATGTTTTACATAAACAAACAAGGCGGCACGGGATCCTGGCCACTATGCAGGGAAGCAATTTGGACATGGGAATGGGCGTGCAAACACTCAATCCACCTACAAGCCACTTACATTCCAGGAATAGCCAACACACAAGCGGACAGACTCAGCCGCATTTTCCATCCACACGAATGGGAACTTCACCAAGAGGTAGCAAACTATATCTTCCAGACATGGGGAACACCCTCCATAGACCTCTTTGCGACCGAACACAATCGCAAAGTAGAGAACTTTTGTTCAATTTGGCCGAGTCCATTACGACAAGCGCAGGACGCTTTTCTCCTTCCATGGACACAACAACTCCTATATGCCTTTCCACCGATTCCACTGATCACACGTACGCTGCAAAAATGCATACTGGATTCAGCACAATTAATTCTTATAGCACCTGCATGGCCTCGCCAACATTGGTATCCATACCTACTACACCTGTCGGTACAACCACATATTCGACTTCCACTCCGAGTCGATCTCCTTTCACAAGAAGAGGGTACATTACTTCACCCACTCCATCAATCTCTACACCTCACAGCGTGGAGACTGAGCGGATCCTCCTAGAGGAACAAGGTATCTCTGTCATGGTTCAAGATGTCATCCTTGCATCACGCCGACTATCCACAAGGAAAAACTATTATTCTAAATGGCAGAGGTATCTTCGTTGGTGTATGTCGGAGTCCGAGGACCCCTTATCCTGTCCTCCAGCACGACTGTTAGACTATCTTCACACTCTACATACCTCAGGCCTAGCCACTTCTTCGGTGCGAGTACACCTCAGTGCCATTGCGGCAAGACATAGATTATATAAAGACCAATCCATTTCCATACACCCTATGATTTCTAGATTTCTCAAGGGACTCACGAATTTGCGTCCCCCAATATCAAAGCCACCAATCCCGTGGGACCTAAACATTGTTCTGGACCAACTCACGCAATATCCCTTTGAGCCTTTACACTCAGCTCATATGAAATACCTTACATGGAAAGTTGTGTTTTTAGTTGCCATCACATCAGCAAGACGTGTGAGTGAACTACAAGCCTTGGTACACTATTCACCATATTTGCAATTCTTGCCGAACAAAGTGTTATTACGACCACATCCAACATTTCTACCAAAAGTGGTAACCTCTTTCCATCTCAATCAATCCATTGAACTTCCAATTTTCTTTCCAGAACCACACAACTCAGCCAAAGAAAAACAACTACATACTCTAGATTGTAAACGTGCACTAGCACTATACACATTAAAGACTCAATCTGTAAACAGACCATCTCAGCTATTCTTATCCTTCAACCCAAATACGCCAGGGAAACCAGTAGCTAAACGTACTATAGCTAGTTGGATTGCACAATGCATTCAATTCTGCCATACCAAACGACAAATCTCTCTCCCCTCTCGACCAAAAGCACATCAAACAAGAGCAATAGCAACCTCTGTTGCTTACCTCTCCAATGTGCCGCTTTTAGACATTTGCAAGTCAGCAACGTGGGCTTCTCTTCACACCTTTGCGGCTCATTACTGTCTAGATCACCAGTACACAAGAGACACCAGACTGGGCCAGACAGTTTTACAGACACTATCAAGAGAAAATACTGAGTTCGATTGACACACTGAGGCATCACGACAAATCATACAAACTACTACCGTGATGCTAGCTTTGAACTCTCATTACAGCAGGGCTAATTCAGCCTGCTATCGACGGGAAAAAGCAAGTTTGCTTACCGTAAACGATGTTTCCGTAGATAGCAGGATGAATTAGCCATGCTGACCCACCCTCCTCCCTGTCAGTCGAACTTTGTGCTCACGCTTGCTATTTCACAGACTGAGGAGAGTCGTTGATCCAGCGCGGGAACACACGCGCAGCCTCAGAGCAAAGCTCTGACCTCACTTAGGAAGCTCCGCCTCCTGTGCCTGACGGACAGGTCTCATTACAGCATGGCTAATTCATCCTGCTATCTACGGAAACATCGTTTACGGTAAGCAAACTTGCTTTTACGGAGGTGGGGGGTGGGGGGGAGGCAAGATGGGATCACAATAATCAGGAAGGGGCTGGTGGGATTTTGAAAGGAAAAAGTTTATGGGAAAGAAACATGGAAATGCTGACTTCCTGTTCAGGGAGGTAGGAAGGGCAAGACTCCTGAAAAAGTGGGGAGGTGTGTGACGGGGTCAGTATACAGTCCAGGGAGGTAGGTCAAAACCCCAGAAACAAAAAATCCCCGGAACCAAAAATCTGCAGGGAAGGGGGAAGAAATACCAGGTGACACAGAGTCAGTCGGGCTGGTTCCTTCCCCCTGAAGCATCGGTGAAACCTGAGACACAGGTGTGGGAGGGAGAGGGTGGGGCCTCGGGAACCAATCCCTGGCCAGCAGGGGAGGGGAAGGAAGAGGGTGGGGCCTCGGGAACCAATCCCTGGCCAGCAGGGGAGGAGTTTCCATCCTATAAAAAAAGGAGCCAAGGTGAAGCATTTCAAGTCTCTTTCCAGGTACTGGAAAGGAGGGAGTGGGACCAGGCTGCCTGATGCTGCTGAGGACTGCTTTACTGTGGGAGAAAGGACTGAAACCCTGGTACCGGAGAAGGTGAGTGTGCAGATTCAAAACCTTCCTTTTTTTTTTTGTTTTATTGCTAATGAACTATTTCCAAGGCTGCCAATTGGGTGGAGGTATTTCTGGGGAGTGTGGTAGAGAGCAGAGATAGGAGGGAGGAGGCAGAGAGGGCAGCAGGGCTGCACTTAAATTCTTTGCTGGCCTGTTTTGGGACACTTTTTTTTTTTTTGGTTTGTTAGGATTTGTGGCAGGGAGAGAAGAGGTCTGTGACATAAAGATGAAGCTTCAAGGGGAGAAGCCAGGCTCAGCACTCACTGGTTGGGCTTGGTGCCTCCCTGCCAGCCCAATGAGGGTTTGAATCCCGCAAGGGGAACCAGTGGAGAAATTTTATAACTGAGAGCCTTTGGACTTTTGCTGTTCCTGGGAGTGTTAGTAGCCAGGGAGCCAGTTTGGAAAATGGAGCAGTGGAGTCAATCAGATGGACCACGGCTGATGAGAGTTGAGAGGAAACTTAATATAGTGTTAGAGAACAAATCAGACCTGCCAGAGCCCTGCTTAAAATGCTTAATCTCTGCTGGTGGACCTGGGACCTTTGGCAGAGTGTTAGACTCCTGCTGCTGGTGTGTGGCAGGGCCTGATGTGTCCTCTAGCACTGTTAAGTTGTGTGCCAGGTCTTGCAAGCTAAAGAAGGTTATAAGCACTTGGCAGGGCTCTGATGCTATTCTTTAGCTTGTGTGCCAGGTCTTGCAAGCCTATGAAGGCTGGTTAGGCCCTGGAACAAGCCAGGCTGAATCATTTCTAGGTGGTTCCCTGATAATTCCCTGAGTTCCCTGATAATTCAAGGGTCCATCAAGCCCAGGATGCTGGGCTTGATGGACCCTTGGTCTGACCCAGCATGGCAATATCTTATAATTGAGATGGCCCTGAATTAAGGGAAGGCTTGTTGAAACGGCCAAGTAGAGCTTTTTTTTCTGAACATCAGTAGACAGGGTTCTTGTCTTAGATCAGGGGGGCGTGGCATTCCAGATGTTGGCCCTGCTATCAGAGGGCTCGTTCTCTGGTGGCTGCATGAAAGGTGGATTTGGTTGGGAGGGTGCATAGTGATCCCTGTAGGCTTCTCTGATAGGTCTCAAGGTGTGGATAGTGAGTGGGCATGGAAGATTGATAGGGATTTGTTTGTGAATGCTTTTGTGGATGATGGTGAGAGTCTTGTGTAAGATTAAATTCCACTGGCTTATGAGTAGCCAGTGGAGTTTAAGTCAGTAAGGGTCATTTGACTTTGTGGGATATGATTAGGAGTTTGGTTTTGGAAGTATTCAGGGCAAGGTTCATTTGGGTGAGTAATTGGTTGATAGTATTGAGGTGTTTCCCATGGAGTGATTTGGGGATAGATTCAGTGATAGGGATTAGAATTTGGAGGTTAACTGCATAGATGAAGTGTGTGAGCCCTGGTCGGATAAGTTTACATAAGATTACTGTTTTGGTGCTGACGAACTTGCAAAATCCGAATTGGGATGGATATAGAATGTGTTTTTGTAAAGTGTTTGGTATGTTGGGTGTTTACTACTTTTTTGAGTAGTTTAAGCTAAGAAGTGGGGAATGGCTATTGGCCTGAAGATAGCTGGATCTGAGGGGCCCCAGTATCCTGCGGGTGCAACAGTGGATGGCTGTTTTCAATGTTCATGCTTTAGTGATAGGTCCTGTGGGAAGTGCTTGTGCCAAAGACATAGTTTTGACGCACATACACACATACATCGCTATATATATATTGTCTATTTTATTAGATAAAAGGGATACAAACATACATATTACTAAACATTTGAGTTATTTCAGAATTATATAAATACATATTTGAACAAGTAGTGTTCTAGTCCTGAATAATAGCCTTTTCCCTAAGCTGTGACACCTTTTCTTGGACCAACACAGGAATTATCATTCTACATGAGCTTTGGAGAGCATCCAGGTCACGTCTTTAGAAGAAGGGAGCTGATTGGTCTGGAAAGCTCATACAGTACTGGGGTAAAAGGAGCGAGGATTAGCTATGTGAGGCCTGACCAGATTGCATTACACATGTTCATCTGCACTAAAATACCCCATCACTGCTGCAAAGATCACCATTCAAGCTCTAAAATCAACATTTACAGGTGAGTTGAGCATGTCAGTGTAAGATGCTATTGGAGCAGTTTTCTAAAGTTATTTACCTGTGAAGTGCACTTAATGTAGATAAAACCTATTGACAATGAGGGTAAAGCAGATTTACCCATGTGAAACCTAGTTTTAAGCCTGTAAATGGTGTTGGGCTGGAAATAAAAATGATTCAAAATACATTTAACGAACTTCAAGCCCTGGCTGAAAGACAAGGCAATGGATGGCCCCAGATTCTGTTGCACTTCCATGTTAACTGGCCTCAGGTTCAGTAAAGAGAAGTGGAGGGGAATCTGATCCTGGGGGTTTGTGTTTGCAGTCGGTTGTACATGCAAGAACCAGTAAAAAAGTGTAATGTCCTACACGGCCTCTGCTTACACTACTAACTGTCAGATCTGAGAGCCCATTTCCCAGAAAACCATCCTAAAGCAGATGAGGATACAAATATCATAAAAACCCTGATACAGATACAAGGAATCAGCAAAGAATCCAAACACAGATGCTAAAAGGCAAAAGAGAACCAAACACCCAAGCATCTTTAACCCCACCATATTTAGGGGACAAAATATGCCAACTTTACTGCTTTCTTGCACACACCACCCCCATTTCATTCAGCAGTTTTATAAAGTGGGAAAAGGCTGATGCCCCCACCCAGGACTCGCGGTGTACAAGAAGTTTGGAGTGAGGACAATCATTGACAAGATAGAAGGGAAGCGTGCACACAAATATATATATATATACACAAACACAGTGTAAATATGTATACATAAAGATACAAAGCACACATACCACCCACATATACTACACACATATATAGGCACCAGTCACACATGCACACACCATAAATTATATGAACTTACAACACACACTTGCATATAAATAAAACGCACCCATGTATATACTTTCTATGCTCCTGGAAAGACTGGTTAATAGTTCAATTTAACCAAATTAGCTGCCATTTTATTGTATTGACTGACTTATATGCTCTCTGGTTATTTTTCTCCCCTTTACATAATACTTTGTAATTCCTGAGGAGACTGAATCGAGGCGGAGGAGTCTCCGTTGTTTTGGCAGCACTTTTACCCCTTATAGGCAATACTTTACAATAATAGATGCAGGGTCTCTTCCTTTCTTATAGGTAACCATATACAGGAATAAATGCAGGGTCTCTCCTGTCAGGCTGTGTTGGCAGCAGTTCTCTTCCATTCTTATAGGTAACATTATACAGGAATAGATGCAGGGTCTCTTCCTTTCTTATAGGTAACATTATACAGGAATAGATGCAGGGTCTCTTCCATTCTTATAGGTAACATTTGCAGGAATAGATGCAGGGGGGTCCTCCTTATATGTAAAATACAGGAATAGATGCAGGCTCTCTTCCATTCTTATAGGTAACACTATACAGGAATGGATGCAGGCTCTCTTCCTATAGTTAACATTATACAGGAATAGATGTAGGGGCTCTTGCTTTCTTATAGGTAACATTATACAGGAATAGATGGAGGGTCTCTTCCATTCTTATAGGTAACATTATACAGGAATACATGCAGGGTCTCCTGTCTGGCTGTGTTGGCAGCAGTTCTCTTCCTTTCTTATAGGTAACATTATACAGGAATAGATGGAGGGTCTCCCCTGGCAAGCTGTGTTGGCAGCAGTTCTCTTGCTTATAGATAACATACAGGAATAGATGCAGGCTCTCTTCCTGCCTTATAGGTAACATACAGGAATAGATGCAGGCTCTCTTCCTTTCTTATAGGTAACATTATACAGGAATAGATGCAGGCTCTCTTCCTTTCTTATAGGTAACATTATACAGGAATAGATGCAGGGTCTCTAACTTTCTTATAGGTAACATTATACAGGAATAGATGCAGGGTCTCTTCTTTTCTATAGGTAACATTATGCAGGAATAGATGCAGGCTCTCTTCCTTTCTTATAGATAACATTATACAGGAATAGATGCAGGCTCTCTTCCTTTCTTATAGGTAACATTATACAGGAATAGAAGCAGGCTCTCTTCCTTTCTTATAGGTAACATTATACAGGAATAGATGCAGGGTCTCTTCCTTTCTTATAGGTAACATTATACAGGAATAGATGCAGGGTCTCTTCCTGTCTTATAGGTAACATTATACAGGAATAGATGCAGGGTCTCTTCCTTTCTTATAGGTAACCATATACAGGAATAAATGCAGGGTCTCTCCTGTCAGGCTGTGTTGGCAGCAGTTCTATTCCATTCTTATAGGTAACATTATACAGGAATAGGTG
>NW_021821063.1:56489-82594 GCF_901001135.1 Rhinatrema bivittatum | reverse complement strand
ATCTATTCCTGTATAATGTTACCTATAAGAAAGGAAGAGAACTGCTGCCGACACAGCCTGACAGGAGACCCTGCATGTATTCCTGTATAATGTTACTTATAAGAATGAAGAGACCCTCCATCTATTCCTGTATAATGTTACCTATAAGAAAGCAAGAGCCCCTACATCTATTCCTGTATAATGTTAACTATAGGAAGAGAGCCTGCATCCATTCCTGTATAGTGTTACCTATAAGAATGGAAGAGACCCTGCATCTATTCCTGTATAATGTTCCCTATAAGAATGGAAGACCCTGCATCTATTCCTGTATAATGTTACCTATAAGAAAGGAATAGAACTGCTGCATCTATTCCTGTATAATGTTACCTATAAGAAAGCAAGAGAACTGCTGCCAACACAGCCTGACAGGAGAGACCCTGCATCTATTCCTGTATAATGTTACCTATAAGAAAGGAAGAGAGCCTGCTGCATCTATTCCTGTATAATGTTACCTATAAGAAAGGAATAGAACTGCTGCCAACACAGCCTGATATGAGAGACCCTCCATCTATTCCTGTATAATGTTACCTGTAAGAATGGGACAGCCTGCATCTATTCCTGTATAATGTTACTTATAAGAAAGGAAGAGAGCCTGCATCTATTCCTGTACAATGTTACCTATAAGAATGGCAGAGAGCCTGCATCTATTCCTGTATAATGTTACCTATAAGAAAGGAAGAGAGCCTGCATCTATTCCTGTATAATGTTACCTATAAGAATGGAATAGAACTGCTGCATCTATTCCTGTATATTGTTACCTGTAAGAATGGAAGAGACCCTGCATCTATTCCTGTATAATGTTACCTATAAGAATGGAAAAACCCTGCATCTATTCCTGTATAATGTTATCTATAAGAAAGCAAGAGAACTGCTGCCAACACAGCTTGCCAGGGCAGACCCTGCATCTATTCCTGTATAATGTTACCTATAAGAAAGGAAGAGAGCATGCATCTATTCCTGCATAATGTTACCTATAAGAAAGGAAGAGAGCCTGCATCTATTCCTGTATGTTGTTACCTATAAGAAAGGAAGAGAGCCTGCATCTATTCCTGCATAATGTTACCTATAGAAAAGAAGAGACCCTACATCTATTCCTGTATAATGTTACCTATAAGAAAGTTAGAGACCCTGCATCTATTCCTGTATAATGTTACCTATAAGACAGGAAGAGAGCCTGCATCTATTCCTGTATAATCTTACCTGTAAGAAAGGAAGAGAGCCTGCATCTATTACTGTATAATGTTACCTTTAAGGCAGGAAGAGAGCCTGCATCTATTCCTGTATGTTATCTGTAAGCAAGAGAACTGCTGCCAACACAGCTTGCCAGGGGAGACCCTCCATCTATTCCTGTATAATGTTACCTATAAGAAAGGAAGAGAACTGCTGCCAACACAGCCTGACAGGAGACCCTGCATGTATTCCTGTATAATGTTACCTATAAGAATGGAAGAGACCCTCCATCTATTCCTGTATAATGTTACCTATAAGAAAGCAAGAGCCCCTACATCTATTCCTGTATAATGTTAACTATAGGAAGAGAGCCTGCATCCATTCCTGTATAGTGTTACATATAAGAATGGAAGAGAGCCTGCATCTATTCCTGTATAATGTTACCTATAAGAAAGCAAGAGAACTGCTGCCAACACAGCCTGACAATAGAGACCCTGCATCTATTCCTGTATAATGTTCCCTATAAGAATGGAAGACCCTGCATCTATTCCTGTATAATGTTACCTATAAGAAAGCAAGAGAACTGCTGCCAACACAGCCTGACAGGAGAGACCCTGCATCTATTCCTGTATAATGTTACCTATAAGAAAGGAAGAGAGCCTGCTGCATCTATTCCTGTATAATGTTACCTATAGGAAAGGAAGAGAGGCTGCTGCATCTATTCCTGTATAATGTTACCTATAAGAAAGGAATAGAACTGCTGCCAACACAGCCTGATATGAGAGACCCTCCATCTATTCCTGTATAATGTTACTTATAAGAAAGGAAGAGAGCCTGCATCTATTCCTGTACAATGTTACCTATAAGAATGGCAGAGAGCCTGCATCTATTCCTGTATAATGTTACCTATAAGAAAGGAAGAGAGCCTGCATCATTCCTGTACAATGTTCCCTATAAGAATGGCAGAGAGCCTGCATCTATTCCTGTATAATGTTACCTATAAGAATGGGACAGCCTGCATCTATTCCTGTATATAGGTAACATTATACAGGCTCTCTGCCATTCTTATAGGGAACATTATGCAGGAATAGATGCAGGGTCTCTTCCATTCTTATAGGGAACAATATGCAGGAATAGATGCAGGGTCTCTCCTGTCGGGCTGTGTTGGCAACAGTTCTCTTCCTTTCTTATAGGTAACATACAGGAATAGATGTAGGGTCTCTTCCATTCTTATAGGTAACATTATACAGGAATAGATGCAGTGTCTCTTGCTTTCTTATAGGTATTATACAGGAATAGATGCAGGCTCTCTTCCGTGCTTATAGGTAACATACAGGAATAGATGCAGGCTCTCTTCCTTCCTTATAGGTAACATTATACAGGAATAGATGCAGGGTCTCTACTGTCGGGCTGTATTGGCGGCAGTTCTCTTCCTTTCTTATAAGTAACATTATACAGGAATAGATGTAGGGTCTCTTCCTTTCTATAGGTTACATTATGCAGGAATAGATGCAGGGTCTCTCCTATCAGGCTGTGTTGGCGGCAGTTCTCTTCCTTTCTTATAGGTAACATTATACAGGAATAGATGCAGGGTCTCTACTGTCGGGCTGTATTGGCGGCAGTTCTCTTCCTTTCTTATAAGTAACATTATACAGGAATAGATGCAGGCTCTCTTCCATTCTCATAGGTAACATTATACAGGAATAGATGCAGGCTCTCTTCCTTTCTTATAGGTAACATTATACAGGAATAGATGCAGGGTCTTCCATGCTTATAGGGAACATTATACAGGAACAGATGGAGACTCTCTTCCATTCTTATAGGCAACATTATACAGGAATAGATGCAGGCTCTCTTCCTTTCTTATAGGTAACATACAGGAATAGATGGAAGGTCTCTCGTATCAGGCTGTGTTGGCAGCAGTTCTATTCCTTTCTTATAGGTAATATTATACAGGAATAGATGCAGCAGTTCTATTCCTTTCCTATAGGTAACATACAGGAATAGATGCAGGCTTTCCATTATAGGTAACATTATACAGGAATAGATGCAGGCTCTCTTCCGTTCTTATAGGTAACATTATACAGGAATAGATGTAGGGGCTCTTGCTTTCTTATAGGTAACATTATACAGGAATAGATGGAGGGTCTCTTCCATTCTTATAGGTAACATTATACAGTAATACATGCAGGCTGTCCCATTCTTAATGTTCCCTATAAGAATGGCAGAGAGCCTGCATCTATTCCTGTATAATGTTACCTATAAGAAAGCAAGAGAACTGCTGCCAACACAGCCTGAAAGGAGAGACCCTGCATCTATTCTGTATAATGTTCCCTATAAGAATGGAAGAGACCCTCCATCTATTCCTGTATAATGTTACCTATAATAAAGGAAGAGAACTGCTGCCAACACAGCCTGACAGGAGGGACCCTGCATCTATTCCTGTATAATGTTACCTATAAGAAAGGAACAGAACTGCTGCATCTATTCCTGTACAATGTTACCTATAAGAAAGGAACAGAACTGCTGCATCTATTCCTGTACAATGTTACCTATAATAATGGAGAGCCGGCATCTATTCCTGTATGTTACCTTTAAGAAAGGAATACAACTGCTGCCAACACAGCCTGACAGGAGAGACCCTGCATCTATTCCTGTATAATGTTACCTATAAGAATGGAAGAGACCCTGCATCTATTCCTGTATAGTGTTACCTATAAGAAAGGAAGAGAGCGTGCATCTATTCCTGTATAATGTTACCTATAAGAAAGGAAGAGACCCTGCATCTATTCCTGTATAATGTTACCTATAAGAATGGAAGAGACCCTGCATCTATTCCTGTATAGTGTTACCTATAAGAATGGAAGAGACCCTGCATCTATTCCTGTATAGTGTTACCTATAAGAAAGGAAGAGACCCTGCATCTATTCCTGTATAATGTTACCTATAAGAAAGGAAGAGACCCTGCATCTATTCCTGTATAATGTTACCTATAAGAAAGGAAGAGAACGTGCATCTATTCCTGTAATGTTACCTATAAGAAACGAAGAGACCCTGCATCTATTCCTGTATAATGTTACCTATAAGAAACGAAGAGACCCTGCATCTTTTCCTGTATGTTACCTATAATAATGGAAGAGACCCTGCATCTATTCCTGCATAATGTTACCTATAAGAAAGGAAGAGAACCCTGCATGTTACCTATAAGAAAGCAAGAGAACTGCTGCCAACACAGCCTGACAGGAGAGACCCTGCATCTATTCCTGTATAATGTTACCTGTAAGAATGGAAGAGAGCCTGCATCTATTCCTGTATAATGTTACCTGTAAGAATGGAAGAGAGCCTGCATCTATTCCTGTATAATGTTACCTATAAGAAAGGAAGAGAGCCTGCATCTATTCCTGTATAATGTTACCTATATGAAAGGAAGAGAGCCTGCATCTATTCCTGTATAATGTTACCTATAAGAAAGGAAGAGAGCCTGCATCTATTCCTGTATAATGTTACCTATAAGAAAGGAAGAGAGCCTGCATCTATTCCTGTATAATGTTACCTATAAGAAAGGAAGAGAGCCTGCATCTATTCCTGTATAATGTTACCTATAAGAAAGGAAGAGAGCTGCTGCCAACACAGCCTAACAGGAGAGACCCTGCATCTATTCCTGTATAATGTTACCTGTAAGAATGGAAGACACCCTGCATCTATTCCTGTATAATGTTACCTATAAGAAAGGAAGAGACCCTGCATCTATTCCTATATAATGTTACCTATAAGAAAGGAAGAGACCCTGCATCTATTCCTGTATAATGTTACCTATAAGAATGGAAGAGAACTGCTGCCAACACAGCCTGACAGGAGAGACCCTGCATTTATTCCTGTATATGGTTACCTATAAGAAAGGAAGAGACCCTGCATCTATTATTGTAAAGTATTGCCTATAAGGGGTAAAAGTGCTGCCAAAACAACGGAGACTCCTCCGCCTCGATTCAGTCTCCTCAGGAATTACAAAGTATTATGTAAAGGGGAGAAAAATAACCAGAGAGCATATAAGTCAGTCAATACAATAAAATGGCAGCTAATTTGGTTAAATTGAACTATTAACCAGTCTTTCCAGGAGCATAGAAAGTATATACATGGGTGCGTTTTATTTATATGCAAGTGTGTGTTGTAAGTTCATATAATTTATGGTGTGTGCATGTGTGACTGGTGCCTATATATGTGTGTAGTATATGTGGGTGGTATATATGTGTGCTTTGTATTTTTATGTATATATATCTATATGTGTGTGTGTGGTATATGTGTGCTTTGTATCTTTATGTATACATATTTACACTGTGTTTGTGTATATATATATATATTTGTGTGCACGCTTCCCTTCTATCTTGTCAATGATTGTCCTCACTCCAAACTTCTTGTACACCGCGAGTCCTGGGTGGGGGCATCAGCCTTTTCCCACTTTATAAAACTGCTGAATGAAATGGGGGTGGGGTGTGCAAGAAAGCAGTAAAGTTGGCATATTTTGTCCCCTAAATATGGTGGGGTTAAAGATGCTTGTGTGTTTGGTTCTCTTTTGCCTTTTAGCATCTGTGTTTGGATTCTTTGCTGATTCCTTGTATCTGTATCAGGGTTTTTATGATATTTGTATCCTCATCTGCTTTAGGATGGTTTTCTGGGAAATGGGCTCTCAGATCTGACAGTTGTAGTGTAAGCAGAGGTCATGTAGGACATTACACTTTTTTACTGGTTCTTGCATGTACAACCGTCTGCAAACACAAACCCCCAGGATCAGATTCCCCTCCACTTCTCTTTACTGAACCTGAGGCCAGTTAACATGGAAGTGCAACAAAATCTGGGGCCATCCATTGCCTTGTCTGCTTTCAGCCAGGGCTTGAAGTTCATTAAACGTATTTTGAATCATTTTTATTTCCAGCCCAACACCATTTACAGGCTTAAAACTAGGTTTCACATGGGTAAATCTGCTTTACCCTCATTGTCAATAGGTTTTATCTACATTAAGTGCACTTCACAGGTAAATAACTTTAGAAAACTGCTCCAATAGCATCTTACACTGACATGCTCAACTCACCTGTAAATGTTGATTTTAGAGCTTGAATGGTGATCTTTGCAGCGGTGATGGGGTATTTTAGTGCAGATGAACATGTGTAATGCAATCTGGTCAGGCCTCACATAGCTAATCCTCGCTCCTTTTACCCCAGTACTGTATGAGCTTTCCAGACCAATCAGCTCCCTTCTTCTAAAGACGTGACCTGGATGCTCTCCAAAGCTCATGTAGAATGATAATTCCTGTGTTGGTCCAAGAAAAGGTGTCACAGCTTAGGGAAAAGGCTATTATTCAGGACTAGAACACTACTTGTTCAAATATGTATTTATATAATTCTGAAATAACTCAAATGTTTAGTAATATATATGTTTGTATCCCTTTTATTTAATAAAACAGACAATATATATAGCAATATATGTGTGTATGTGCGTCAAAACTATGTCTTTGGCACAAGCACTTCCCACAGGACCTATCACTAAAGCATGAACATTGAAAACAGCCATCCAGAGTTGCACCCGCAGGATACTGGGGCCCCTCAGATCCAGCTATCTTCAGGCCAATAGCCATTCCCCACTTCTTAGCTTAAACTACTCAAAAAAGTAGTAAACGCCCAACATACCAAACACTTTACAAAAACACATTCTATATCCATCCCAATTCGGATTTTGCAAGTTTGTCAGCACCAAAACAGTAATCTTATGTAAACTTATCCGACCAGGGCTCACACACTTCATCTATGCAGTTAACCTCCAAATTCTAATCCCT
Source organism: Rhinatrema bivittatum (assembly GCF_901001135.1). Classification (NCBI taxonomy): domain Eukaryota; kingdom Metazoa; phylum Chordata; class Amphibia; order Gymnophiona; family Rhinatrematidae; genus Rhinatrema; species Rhinatrema bivittatum. The sequence continues at coordinate 75,558 of NW_021821063.1, read as the reverse complement.
ATCACTGAATCTATCCCCAAATCACTCCATGGGAAACACACCTCAATACTATCAACCAATTACTCACCCAAATGAACCTTGCCCTGAATACTTCCAAAACCAAACTCCTAATCATATCCCACAAAGTCAAATGACCCTTACTGACTTAAACTCCACTGGCTACTCATAAGCCAGTGGAGTTTAATCTTACACAAGACTCTCACCATCATCCACAAAAGCATTCACAAACAAATCCCTATCAATCTTCCATGCCCACTCACTATCCACACCTTGAGACCTATCAGAGAAGCCTACAGGGATCACTATGCACCCTCCCAACCAAATCCACCTTTCATGCAGCCACCAGAGAACGAGCCCTCTGATAGCAGGGCCAAACATCTGGAATGCCACGCCCCCCTGATCTAAGACAAGAACCCTGTCTATTGATGTTCAGAAAAAAAACTCTACTTGGCTGTTACAACAAGCCTTCCCTTAATTCAGGGCCATCTCAATTATAAGATATTGCCATGCTGGGTCAGACCAAGGGTCCATCAAGCCCAGCATCCTGTGCTTGATGGACCCTTGAATTATCAGGGAACTCAGGGAATTATCAGGGAACCACCTAGAAATGATTCAGCCTGGCTTGTTCCAGGGCCTAACCAGCCTTCGTAGGCTTGCAAGACCTGGCACACAAGCTAAAGAATAGCATCAGAGCCCTGCCAAGTGCTTATAACCTTCTTTAGCTTGCAAGACCTGGCACACAACTTAACAGTGCTAGACGACACATCAGGCCCTGCCACACACCAGCAGCAGGAGTCTAACACTCTGCCAAAGGTCCCAGGTCCACCAGCAGAGATTAAGCATTTTAAGCAGGGCTCTGGCAGGTCTGATTTGTTCTCTAACACTATATTAAGTTTCCTCTCAACTCTCATCAGCCGTGGTCCATCTGATTGACTCCACTGCTCCATTTTCCAAACTGGCTCCCTGGCTACTAACACTCCCAGGAACAGCAAAAGTCCAAAGGCTCTCAGTTATAAAATTTCTCCACTGGTTCCCCTTGCAGGATTCAAACCCTCATTGGGCTGGCAGGGAGGCACCAAGCCCAACCAGTGAGTGCTGAGCCTGGCTTCTCCCCTTGAAGCTTCATCTCTATTTCACAGACCTCTTCTCTCCCTGCCACAAATCCTAACAAACCAAAAAAAAAAAGTCCCAAAACAGGCCAGCAAAGAATTTAAGTGCAGCCCTGCTGCCCTCTCTGCCTCCTCCCTCCTATCTCTGCTCTCTACCACACTCCTCAGCAATACCTCCACCCAATTGGCAGTCTTGGAAATAGTTCATTAGCAATAAAACAAAAAAAAAAGGGAAGGTTTTGAATCTGCACACTCACCTTCTCTGGTACCAGAGTTTCAGTCCTTTCTCCCACAGTAAAGCAGTCCTCAGCAGCATCAGGCAGCCTGGTCCCACTCCCTCCTCTCCAGTACCTGGAAAGAGACTTGAAATGCGTCACCTTGGCTCCTTTTTTTATAGGATGGAGACTCCTCCCCTGCTGGCCAGGGATTGGTTCCCGGGGCCCCACCCTCTTCCTTCCCCTCCCCTGCTGGCCAGGGATTGGTTCCCGAGGCCCCACCCTCTCCCTCCCACACCTGTGTCTCAGGTTTCTCCGATGCTTCAGGGGGAAGGAACCAGCCCGACTGACTCTGTGTCACCTGGTATTTCTTCCCCCTTTCCCTGCAGATTTTTGGTTCCGGGGATTTTTTGTTTCTGGGGTTTTGACCTACCTCCCTGCACTGTATACTGACCCCGTCACACACCTCCCCACTTTTTCAGGAGTCTTCCCTACCCCCTCCCTGAACAGGAAGTCAGCATTTCCATGTTTCTTTCCCATAAACTTTTTCCTTTCAAAATCCCACCAGCCCCTTCCTGATTATTGTGATCCCATCTTGCCTCCCCCCCACCCCCCACCTCCGTAAAAATATCTTTACCAGGAGCACCACAGCCTCCCAGAATCCACCGGTGGCTCAGGGCTCAGAAGGAGCCATTTATAAGCCACACGGTTCACGTTCAGCCTCTGTTTTATTTAAACACACTTCTGTGTGATTTTTATTACAATAAACTTCTTTTTATCAGGAAAACAGCAAGTCCACAATGTCTCTATCCATCATAATTCAGTCATCAGCCGATACAAGGTACAGAGCAATATCCCCAGCCCTTCCTTTATTCCCCCGCCCCAGACAATGCTAGGATTTCCACTTCTCCCAGGGCTTCCCTATAGTTGTAAAGGATCCAGCCCGTTTCTCCATATTGCAGCTGGGGACAGAGGCTCCGGGTTTTTTAACCCTCTTTCCACGACTCTCTTCTATTACACCATCCAGGGATTAACAGCTCCTTGCCCGCAATCACAAGAATGAAATGTTCTCTCTTAAAATAAAAGAATCTTTCTAACGCAGAGCTGTGTGTGAGGGTCTCAGTACTGGAATAGCAGGGGCTGCTGCAGGGCAGGAGTGAGGTGCATTGGCAGAGCTGGGTGTGAGGGTCTCAGTACTGGAATAGCAGGAGGTGCTGCAGGGCAGGAGTGAGGTGCATTGGCAGAGCTGTGTGTGAGGGTCTCAGTACTGGAATAGCAGGGGGTGCTGCAGGGCAGGAGTGAGGTGCATTGGTAGAGCTGTGTGTGAGGGTCTCAGTACTGGAATAGCAGGGGGTGCTGCAGGGCAGGAGTGAGGTGCATTGGTAGAGCTGTGTGTGAGGGTCTCAGTACTGGAATAGCAGGAGGTGCTGCAGGGCAGGAGTGAGGTGCATTGGCAGAGCTGTGTGTGAGGGTCTCAGTACTGGAATAGCATGGGGTGCTGCAGGGCAGGAGTGAGGTGCATTGGCAGAGCTGTGTGTGAGGGTCTCAGTACTGGAATAGCAGGAGGTGCTGCAGGGCAGGAGTGAGGTGCATTGGCAAAGCTGTGTGTGAGGGTGTCAGTACTGGAATAGCAGGGGGTGCTGCAGGGCAGGAGTGAGGTGCATTGGCAGAGCTGTGTGTGAGGGTCTCAGTACTGGAATAGCAGGGGGTGCTGCAGGGCAGGAGTGAGGTGCATTGGCAGAGCTGTGTGTGAGGGTCTCAGTACTCGAATAGCAGGAGAGGCTGCAGGGCAGGAGTGAGATGCATTGGCAGAGCTGTGTGTGAGGGTCTCAGTATTACCGTCAGAAAAGAGACCCCAGACAACTGCTCCGAAAAGATAGACTTTATTTGCTAGCAAAGATGCAGCAGAGACAAGTGCTCAGGATGTCTGCACCCCCCTCCCTAGCAGGGAGTAGCTTCTTATACATTCCACATTTCTTATCTTTCACACATGCGTTCTACACACTGCTGAGCAAGCATATTCCGGCTGAGGGGCTGCTGACCCCCTCCTCCCAGTCTGGAACTTTCCTGAAACTTCTCCCGTGTTCTGCAGGAGAGGCTGCCGGGACTTGCAGTTTTGGAAAGGAATTGGCCAGTCTGCAGCAGTACTGCCCTTCACATAATACTTTCATTGTTCTAATCTAGGTTACAGACTTGGCAGGCAGGGAAAGCTTATCAGAGAATAAGAACAGCGAAGCCAAAAATGAAAAACGTGCTGGCAAGAGAGTTTCTCCATGTCCTAACTACAGCTGTATTAGACTGTGAAGCAGGGAATTCTGGTACATGAAGTCCTGTTTGGCAGGAGTTTCGGGTTGTCCTCTGTCAGTGTGAAGTCTCCAGCCTCCGCCCCACCACATTCCCCCCTGTTGATACTTATCAATCTCTCTGAAAGTATCACACCATCACAAGGCAGCTGTGGGGCTGAAAGAAAACAGAAACAAGAAAAGTTAGCAAATTGAGTTCTCAGGGGGGCCCTTATTTCCCAAACAGTCCGATGGTTTCTTCCCGGGTTTGAGACGGATGGGCCCTATTGGCTCCCCCCCACCTTTGTAGCCCGAACTTGACATGTATGGGAAGATGGCCCAGGATAAAACATGAGGACGGTTAAACAGGTTCTGCAGTCTCAGAGGTAGGAGGCACAGAGGAAATACATGTGCGGTGACAGGAGCTTGCGTGCCTGTGTGGCCTTCAGCAATGTCCTCCATCATCCGAAGGAGGCGACCGAGCAAGAAAGGAATAATGCAGGGTCCTAAAAGACAAAACAGAATTAAACTGGCCAGGATAGCAAACAAGCTCTTCAATCCACCCATCATGGAAAAACCAACCAGCGGATCAGTTTGGCCCCAGTCCCCGGCACCGTTCCCACTGCTGGACAGGGACGTGAGCCATCTCGACCACGCCATCAGTGATGTCCTGGATAACCCTGCTTTGCAGTCTGTTGATTTTCCTGCTGAGAGTGCCCTCTGGAAAAAGTTGTTTACCCCAAGCTTTAAGGGTAAATGTCCTCCCAGTGCCCCAAAAAGTGCTCTACTGTTCCTCTCCCTAGTCCCCAGTGCAGGGAGTGGAGACACCCAGGGAAAAAAATAAAAGAAAACCTCCCAGGAAGGTTGGGCAGGAGCAGAAGTAAGAAAAGTGGTTGTGAAATCCTAATCAATGAAGGCTGCATTAGCTGAAAAGTAGGGGCAACCTCTGGGGAAGCTCCAGTCCTATAGAGGCTGCAAACAGGGGAAAAGATGATGCAGGGCCCGCTCTCCACTCGGGAGGTAGCGAACAGCAGGGGGTTTGTCTGGCAGCTCAGCCATGCAGCAGTCTGGGACCCAGACAGACAGCAGGACCCGCTGCACACCGCTGCTGAGCAAATTTTAGGAGGACGTAGCTGAAGCAGATCCTGCAGGAGGGGGAGGTAGATTCTCCGTCTCCTGGTAGCCATGGTGGAAGGGAAAGGCGGGGATCCCAGCGCCCCCCCCCCCCCCAGCACGGCTCTCTCCTCTCCTCCTGCAGCCTGCATTCCCCCTCTGCTGGTAGTACAGCCCCCTCTCCACCCTGGGCTCAGGCTGGGAACTGAACTTCCTGTGCTCCTGTAATAATCCCACAGCCGCTGCTTTCTGCAAGAGCACGAGTCTCACGCTGGAGTTAAAACTGAAACAGGTTTCCTAGGACATCTCTCTGCTCCCAACAGGGGAAAAACCCAACAACAGTGCCCCCTGGCTGCAAATCTGGAATACGGTTGTTACCAGTCCAGTTATTTTTTTAATTTTTCTGTCCCTGGGTTACACCCTACATCCCTGCACCAGGTACGTTCAGGAGGGCAGGGACTCCAATCAGGCAGTCCGGCCACATCTCTTTATTACATAGACACGCATCTTTATTCCACAAGCAGTTTATTACAGAGACACGCGTCTTTATTCCACAGTTTATTACACAGACACACGTCGTTATACCACAGTTTATTACACAGACACGAGTCTTTATTCCACAGTTTATTCCACAGGCACGCGTCTTTATTCCACAAAAAGTTTATTACACAGACACGCGTCTTTATTCCACAGTTTATTACACAGACACACGTCGTTATACCACAGTTTATTACACAGACACGAGTCTTTATTCCACAGTTTATTCCACAGGCACGCGTCTTTATTCCACAGTTTATTCCACAGACACGTGTCTTTATTCCACAGTTTATTCCACAAGCAGTTTATTCCACAGGCACGCGTCTTTATTCCACAGTTTATTCCACAGGCACGTGTCTTTATTCCACAGTTTATTACACAGACACGCGTCTCTATTCCACAGTTTATTCCACAGGCACGCGTCTCTATTCCACAGTTTATTCCACAGACACGTGTCTTTATTCCACAGTTTATTCCACAAGCAGTTTATTCCACAGGCACGCGTCTTTATTCCACAGTTTATTCCACAAGCAGTTTATTACACAGGCATGCGTCTTTATTCCACAGTTTATTCCACAGGCACGTGTCTTTATTCCACAGTTTATTACACAGACACGCGTCTCTATTCCACAGTTTATTCCACAGGCACGCGTCTCTATTCCACAGTTTATTCCACAGGCACGAGTCTTTATTCCACAGTTTATTCCACAGACACGTGTCTTTATTCCACAGTTTATTCCACAAGCAGTTTATTCCACAGGCACGCGTCTTTATTCCACAGTTTATTCCACAGGCACGTGTCTTTATTCCACAGTTTATTACACAGACACGCGTCTCTATTCCACAGTTTATTCCACAGGCACGCGTCTCTATTCCACAGTTTATTCCACAGACACGTGTCTTTATTCCACAGTTTATTCCACAAGCAGTTTATTCCACAGGCACGCGTCTTTATTCCACAGTTTATTCCACAGGCACTTGTCTTTATTCCACAGTTTATTCCACAGGCACCCGTCTCTATTCCACAGTTTATTCCACAGGCACGAGTCTTTATTCCACAGACACGTGTCTTTATTCCACAGTTTATTCCACAAGCAGTTTATTCCACAGGCACGCGTCTTTATTCCACAGTTTATTCCACAGGCACGTGTCTTTATTCCACAGTTTATTACACTGATACGAGTCTCTATTCCACAGTTTATTCCACAGGCACGCGTCTTTATTCCACAAGCAGTTTATTCCACAGGCACGCGTCTTTATTCCACAGTTTATTGCACAGGCACGCGTCTTTATTCCACAGTTTATTGCACAGGCACGCGTCTTTATTCCACAGTTTATTCCACAGGCGTGCGTCTTTATTCCACAAGCAGTTTATTACTAAGTTCTTTTTTACTCAACGCACAATTAAACTCTGGAATTTGTTGCCAGAGGATGTGGTTAGTGCAGTTAGTGTAGCTGTGTTTGAAAAAGGATTGGATAAGTTCTTGGAGGAGAAGTCCATTACCTGCTATTAAGGTCACTTAGGGAATAGCCACTGCCATTAGCAATGGTTACATGGAAGAGACTTAGTTTTTGGGTACTTGCCAGGTTCTTGTGGTCTGGATTGGCCACTGTTGGAAACAGGATGCTGGGCTTGATGGACCCTTGGTCTGACCCAGCATGGTAAAAAAAAAAGGTCTTTATTGCACAAGCACCCTGCAGGTGGCTAGCTGAAGGGGAGCACATGTCTTCAATACACAGGAAAATTGGTTCCTACCTGCTAACTTTCCTTCCTGTAGTACCACAGATCAATCCAGACAGTGAGTTATTCCAGGGAGGCATAACCCACTGTCCGGACTGATCCAGGTACCTACAGGGAACAGGAGAGCTTAAAGGAAGCAAGAGACTGAATTGGTGCCCATCACCGTGAGCTTAGGGTCTCCCAGTGGTTTATTCTGTTTTGGGACCCTTATTTTTCAATATATTTATAAATGATCTAGAAAGAAATACGAGTGAGAATCAAATTTGCAGATACAAAATTATTCAGAGTAGTTAAATCACAAGCAGATTGATACATTACAGGAGGACCTTGTGAGACTGGCAGATTGGGCATCCAAATGGCAGATGAAACTTAATGTGGATAAGTGCAAGGTGATGCATGTAGGGAAAAATAACCCTTGTTGTAGTTACACGATGTTAGGTTCCATATTAGGTGCTACAACCCAAGAAAGAGATCTAGGCGTCATAGTGGATAATACTTTAAAAATCGTCGGCGCAAGCACTGAGGGACACGCTCACCCCAGATATATTACAGATGTGTCTTTCAGAGAATTTGTGTGAGATAATGTAAACGTGACAAAACTACATCTTTCAGCCTGAAAGCAGGAGCCTGTGTCTCCATTAGAGTTTGTGTCTATTTATGTATTTATTTATTTAATGGTTTTTCTATACCGCCGCTCAAAGATATCACGTCGGTGTACAAGGAACAAAAATACGCAATTGCGTGTACATATAACAGGATAATAATAGATGAATTCTAAATTACATTAAACAATATAAAACAGTAACAAGAACAAATTATTTAGCTAATAAAAAGATAATGTAAAACAATATAATATAGATAACTATAGCAGCATAACTAAATCTAAAATCAAAAAGTAATCTAAGGGGGAAAGTGGGGAGGGGAGATAAATGAAATGGGGAGGGAAAGGAAGGGTCAGAAAAAAGGAGGGTTAGGAAGGAATGGGTTATATACAAATCTATAGAGGGCAAAATCAGAGGTTATAAACAGATAAACAGGTAAAAGGAATGAGTAGAGAGGGGCAAAGATAAAGTAAGGGTTGAAGGTAAAAGATTAGTAAAAAGACAGAGTGATATATAAAGTAGAGAGGAATAATAGAATGCGGTAAAGAATATTTAAGGGAAGGGTATTAGTTGAGAGAGTAGATAGATAAGTTGACAGACTAAAATGGGAGGGGAAAGAGATAAAGGTCAAGAAAGATCAGATGCGATAAAATGAGTTAGCAGGAAACAGGTAAGAATCAAGTATAGGCTTTAGTAAAAAGCCATGTCTTAAGCTTATGTTTGAAAGTCTTAGCGGACAGTTCAAGGCTCAAGTCAGTGGGCATAGTGTTCCATAGCTTAGGGCCAGCTATGGAAATGGCACGAGCTTTGGTGGAAACATGTTTAAATTGTTTAGGTGGGGGAGTTTGAAGAGTAGCAATATAGGGATTTCTAGTTGGCCTATTAGAATTGTTGAATTGAAAGGTATTGGCGGGCCAGTTCATTTCTGGATTGTGGAGGGATTTGTGAATGAGTGATAATATTTTGTATTGAATACGGTAGTGGACAGGAAGCCAATGTAATTTCTTAAGTATAGGGGTAATGTGTTCCCTTGTAGGTGTGTTAGTGAGAATGCGAGCTGCCGTATTTTGCAGAATTTGTAGTGGGTTTATGGAGTTTTTAGGTAGACCTAATAGAAGCGCGTTACAATAGTCAATTTTTGAAAAGACCAAGGATTGTAACACAGTATGAAAATCAGTAAAATGAAGTAATGGTTTAAGTTTCTTCAGGGTATGGATCTTAAAGAAACACTCCTTAAGGGTTGCATTAATAAATTTTTTGAGGGACATTTGATCATCTAGTAGAACTCCAAGATCTCGGACTTGTTGAGAAAAGTGTGTGTGTGGCGGATTAATATTAGTTGAGGGAGTAGCATGTAGGGGGGTAGGAGGTGAAATAACCATAAGTTCTGTTTTTGTGGAGTTAAGGGCAAGCTGGATTGTATTAAGGAGGTTGTTAATTGAAATGAGTGTGGATTGCCAGATTTCAAGAGTTTTTGGAAGGGATTCAGTAATGGGAATAAGAATTTGTACATCATCGGCGTACAAAAAGTGAGGTAATTTAAGGTTTGAGAGAAGATGGCAGAGGGGTAGGAGGTAGACATTAAACAAGGTGGATGATAGTGAGGAGCCTTGTGGGACTCCCTGCGCAATGAGGATTTCTTTAGATTCATGGTTACCAACTTTGACTCTGTAATGTCTGTCGCTAAGATAGGACTTAAACCATTTGTGGGCATGTTCAGTTATACCAATATCTGAGAGGCGCTCGAGGAGGATCTGATGATTTACCGTATCAAATGCAGCAGAAATATCCAATAATATTAGGAGGTGGGATTGCCCTTTATCTAAGCTTTTGATTAGGTAATCAGAGAGAGAGAGGAGAAGGGTTTCTGTACTGTGTAATTTACGAAAACCATATTGTGACGGAGAAAGGATTTCTTGTTCATCTAGGTAGTTGGTAAGTTGGCAGTTAATAGTTTTTTCTAAAATTTTTGCAATGAACGGGAGATTAGAAATAGGACGGTAATTGGTGAGATCTGCTGGGTCAAGCTTGGGTTTTTTTTTAGTGTGGGCTTAAGGATGGCTTGTTTTAATGGGAAAGGTACTATGCCAGATTCAATAGATGCGTTGATGATCTTTGAAATAGAGGGGGCAATTATATCAGGTATGGTGAGTAAATGCTTTGTCGGGATGGTGTCAGAGGGATGAGAAGATGGTCGAGCTTTTTTGAGAATGGATTCTATTTCTTTGGTAGATGTATGCTCAAACATTGTAAGTTTGGTCGAGAGTTTGCTAAGTTGCACAGTGCAACTATTTTGCAGGGTACAGGGGGTGGAATGAAATCGCGACATGATTTTGTTAACTTTATCATGGAAGTATTCAGCCAATTGTTCACATTTATTTTTTGCTTCTTCATCTGGAATTAGATTAGGGGTGAGGTTGGTGAGTGAAGTGACGTAATTAAATAGGGCTTTTGGGTTGAATTGGTATTGGTGTATTTTAGAGGCATAGAAATTCTTTTTGGCTAAATTGATTTCATTATTGTAGTTGTATAAGGATGTCTTGTATCGCGCCAGTAGAGTAGGAGAGGGGTCTTTACGCCAGTTTTTTTCACTTTTTCTAAGGGCTTGTTTCCGTTCTTTTAGTATGGCATTGTACCATGGTTTTTTTGCATTTTTTTGAGAGGATAGTTGTTTAGTAATAAAGGGGCAGATATTGTCAGCGACTGATTGTGTATGCTCATTCCATGACGCAAGGGCTGTATCGGCATTACTATAATTAAGGTTGTTAAGGGCATAAGACAGTGCGGTCATGAGCTCATCTTTGTTACATGATTTACGAATTTGTAAATTTGTGGATATAATAGGTGAGGGAGGGGGCCTATTTAGTGTGTTAGTAGTTCTTCTAATGTAATGGTCAGACCAGGGAATAGGTAAACATGTAAGGGCTTCTGTGGATATATATTGGTTGGTGAAAATAAGGTCGAGAGAGTGACCCGCTTTGTGGGTAGGGGAATTTATAGTTTGCTTGAATCCTAGTGATTTCATGGCTTCAAGGAAGGATGAGCAGCTTGGTGTGAGTGGGACATTATCCACATGCAAATTAAAATCACCTAGGATTATGGCTGGGGAAGCATTAGAGATATTTTTAGCAATGTATTCCATTAGAGCAGAAGGGTTGTTGTTGAGTATACCAGGAGGTGCATAGATGAGGCATATTTGAATGCTAGGAGCTTTAAATAAACCAATTTCAAGTTTAGGTGGGGGGGATGTAGCTTGTGACGGGCTCCAGTCTATGGCTGGAGCCCGTCACAGATAAACTTTGCTGACTCGGAAAATGTTGTGCGGCTATCAGAGGGGGGGGTAAGAGTGAGTGTGTGACCCTGTCAAAGACTGGGTAAACCCTGCCTGCCTGCAGCCCCCACCTCACAGCCTCCCGTGCAAGCTGAAGTCTTCACACAGCTACTCGTCCCCATCTTCCAGAACATAACAGACTCTTAGGCCCTCTGCACCTGCAACTTCCCACTCCTTGATTAGTGACTGCTTTGTACTTAGACATTTTTTGTTTGAGTGGCGAGCGGGGCTGCCTCACTTTGGTTCTCAAGAGCCACAACTGGTCCTAGTTTTTAGGAAAAGCCACAATGAATACGCATGAGAGAGATTTGCATGCAAAAAATCTCATGCATAGTAATGTGGATATCCTGAAAACCCAAACATCTTTGTGGCTGCTGAGGTCCAGAGTTGAGCCCCCCCTTGCGCTACAGATTCTCTGGGGCCAGTTTATTAAGGTGCATTCAGCAGGGCACAGTTTAACCCACAACTTTGTACACATTTTTTGCAGCACAGAGAAAATGTGCACCTAAAACTGCGTCCTGCTTAGTGCCCCTAGCATGGAAATCGCCTGCAAACCAGGGCATTACCTTTTACCTTCCCCTGCAAAGGGATGCGCTGGCTTAACTGCCCTTGCCTTAAATTTCCAGTGTTAAGCCCTGATCAGAGCTGCAGTAAAATTAGCTCATTCCACCTCCAATAGGAGTTACATTTCCAATCTGGCAAATTATAATTTTGAAATCTCGTGGAATGCGCATAAGCAATGTTTTCTGCTGCCCTGACCTCTCCCCAGTGATTTGGCAAAGCTGCTGGTGCTGTCCCTGTTCTTCTTGGATTATGCCCCATGTGCTCTCTTCCCCCCTATGTTTACTGCATCAGGAATTACATTTTTTTTTACTGCAAGCAGTAAGATTAATGCAGGGCTTACTACACTGACCCTTGTTTGCTGCGGCAGCTGCTAGTGTCACCAGCATTCAGTGCCCAGGCTGAAGGATCAATGCATTAATGAGAATAAGTGATTGGGCTCCTTCTCACTGACCTCAGACCATGCATTTCACTGATGCACGGAGCAGCACAGGCTGGGGGGAGCCCGAGCCCTGACATTCCCCGTCATCTTTCTACTAGAACAAGATAACATACAAGGTGCGCACATGCGTGTACACACGCACCCTCCCTCTAGCCCAGCACAATACACGCTACAAACCCAGACTCTGCCCTAGGGCAGCACAATGCAAGCTGCACACACACAGGTAATGCAAACTTCTCTCCCACACACAGCAGCTTTGCTCTGTGCTGACTACAAGTGAGGAGAGGGAAGTGAGGCAGCGCTCACACTCAATCTGTACTGTACACTGCTGGTTTTATAAACCGTGTGCGAGAGGGAGACCTGGTGACCACACTGCAGCGAGCTCCTGTCACACACTGTACCCAGATATTATTCACCAGGGGGAGGAGGGGATACAGTCTATACCCATCATAAAGCAGGCAGAACGGACAGAGAGGGTCCCTCTCCCTAGTGGGGAATGGAGGAGAAGGCAGCAGTAATAACCTGAGATTAGGAGGGCTCAGAGCCCAGGTGCCTGGTGGGTTAGGATAGGCACAGGCAGGCCCTGGTCTCAGCCTCAGAGCCTCTCATAACACAGGGAGTCAGGACATGCGCTCGCTCATCCCCCCCCCCCAATAAATCAGGACAATTTTATTTTGGTATAAAGAGACCACAGTTTATTGAACATAACCCGAGCCCCCAACAATACAACATGGAAACCTTAACGATATCAAACCTGCCCACCCCTCCCCCTCAAACCCCAGAGTTAAAGCATTAACCCCCCCCCCCCCCCATCTCACTACCAAGGGCAAACCTGGCCTCAAGCTGTAGCCCCTCAGCTCCCTGGCCATCTGGTGTAGCAGCCCCTCCCGACATGAGCTGCCCCCCCCATTGGGCTCAGGTTTCCACCCTTAACCTCCCCTCAGTACATTCTCCATCCCTTCCTGCCAATCATTCAGCAAACCCAACCCAATGTCTGATCAATGGATCCCATTCCCCTCTGAACAAACCCCTCCTCTCCACCCCAAGCCCAACCGGGATGCACCCAAAACCCCCCCTGCCCCTATCACCCATTTCCCAATTTGCTTATTCACTCGGGAACGCCCGACTTCCATAAAACCCTCAGCCTTGCACCAAAGTCGCACAATTATGTCCGAGCAGCCTAATGTGATTCTCAGCCAACGAATGAATATTTAAGACAAATCCTTCTTGACGCAGGTCACCCACTCCCTGCAAGACTTCCACCCCCCCCCCATAGGTGAATCACCAGAATATCTGCTACCCCCTCCCCACCCCCAAGAACAGTAACAGCTCCTCCTCTACCCTTCCTCGTTTGCTGAACCAGGACCACATTCACATTATTTTTTTTATTTGTGTGTTTTTAAACACCGAAGTCTGGTGCAAGCCTTCACTCCGGTTTACAAATGCAACTTCTTACAACGCACATTATAACAAACTTTAACATCACTACTCACGGTAACAGGGTAAATATTTCCTTTTACTGATGGTGGGATGGTCCTATTTAACTTTACTAACTGGTAAGGTAAGTATTGGTTACTGTTCGACAATGGTAAATATGCATTTGTCTGAATTGTTTGGTGCATAGGTTTATCGTCTTGACCTGTAGGGTTGGTGAGGACGTTGTTAACCGATGCCTTCGTTGTAGGTTTGGTGAAATAGCCAGGTTTTAAGTTGTTTTTTGAATAAGTTGGTGTCATCTTGAAGCATTAGGTTTTCAGGTACCGAGCTCCATAGGCGAGGTCCGGCTACTGAAGCTGCTCCCTCTCTCTGATTGTAGTGAGGCTCGTAGTCGTTACTGATGGGAGGGCGAGCAGAGCTTTAGTGGTTGATCTGGTGCTGTGGGATATGGTTTTGGAATATCGTATTTAAACATTCCAGCTCTCCAGGTCGAGGTGCGCGACGTACGGCCGTCTCAGTGCCCAATGAACGAAAGAACAGCCCAGAGTTCAGATGCAGCCTCGCCTCCTAGGCCACCCTTAAGAGCTCTGCAATAGAAGAAAATACCAATCAATAACCCTTCACCCCAGCGTTTCCCTCGTGCCCTTTAGATTGTCGCAGGCTGGTGCTCGTATTTATTATTCCTTTTTTTTTTTTAAACCCTCACAAGACAGAAATGCCTTGGACTTCCACCTCCCTCTATCCTGTGCGCCCGCACCGGATATACCACATCCCGCGGCCGAGACTGCTGCCCCGATGCTGAAAGAATGCGAACGATAATCTTTGGCTTCCCTCCCCGGCGCGCTCACCCCCATACAGAGCCCTCTGGGGAAAAACTGAAACCGGGTTAAAGGGCACCCGTTCCCAGGAACCAGAAAGGACCCGGGAACTAACGGGCACCTCCTCAGGTACTGCTTCAGAGTACGGACCGGGCAAACCCATGCAGGGGTAGTGGAGAAGGAGCCTGACGACCTGCCCTTTACCTTTCTGATCCGTTTCCAGTTGATAAGAGCAACAAGTTGTGGGCAATGCGCCATTGTCTGCGACAGCTTGGAAACCATGTCAGCTGTAGAGGAGCATCCTCAATACACCAATCTCATTACAGGCAAGGTTGAGAGCCCGGACACAGTGGAAGGGACATCCCATATCACTAACTTCCCCATTTGTTTCATAATATCAAATCCCCAGCGGGCTTACCCAAGAACGCCTTCACTACGTGGAAATCTCTGGCTAGGATACTGATGGGGCAATTTAGGCAGCAGGGGAACATTATGTCTCTAGACAATACAGGAATCACATCTCTCCATCTCCTTTAAACTTTTGGAATGAGCCCAGATTTAATGTTTTCTGCGTAGGCACTTACCTTCATATATGGTGGAGTTGTCCGGTAGTTACCTTATATTGGGACAGAACAGTGGAGTGGATCACCCAACGTTTTGGAGCACAAACTACTCCAGACTTTCAGAACGTGCTTTTAGGGGAACCTTTGAGGGGACTGACAGCTCACTAGCAACGATTATGTCAACAAATCCATAGAGCAGCTCATTTAGAACTCGCCTGCAAAAGGAAAAGTCCAGACCCCCGTTCCCTGCAAATTATACGTCAACTACATAAACCATAGGAGTTAGAACATATTACAGCTATACGCTACAATTTGAATCTGTTTATCAGGATGTCAGGGGACCATTACTATCCTGGTGTAGGACTCATAACAGTAGATAGGGTTCACATCCTAATAGTGTCATTTAGTTCCAGTGAGTATTAAAAGGTGAACCCTATCACAGGATGTCTTTTAAAAACTGGCTCTGGGTTACCTATAAAAAAGGAAGAGAGCAACTGCCAACACAGCCTGACAGGAGACCCTATATCTATTCCTGTATAATGTTACCTATAACAATGGAAGAGACCCTCCATCTATTCCTGTATAATGTTACCTATAAGAACGGAAGACCCTGCATCTATTCCTGTATAATGTTACCTATAAGAAAGGGAGAGAGCCTGCATCTATTCCTGTATAATGTTACCTATAAGAATGGAAGAGAGCCTGCATCTATTCCTGTATAATGTTACCTATAAGAATGGAAGAGAGCCTGCATCTATTCCTGTATAATGTTACCTATAAGAACGGAAGAGACCCTGCATCTATTCCTGTATAATGTTACCTATAAGAACGGAAGAGACCCTGCATCTATTCCTGTATAATGTTACCTATAAGAATGGAAGAGAGCCAGCATCTATTCCTGTATAATGTTACCTATAAGAACGGAAGAGACCCTGCATCTATTCCTGTATAATGTTACCTATAAGAATGGAAGAGACCCTGCATCTATTCCTGTATAATGTTACCTATAAGAATGGAAGAGACCCTGCATCTATTCCTGTATAATGTTACCTATGAGAATGGAAGAGACCCTGCATCTATTCCTATATAACATTACCTATAAGAAAGGAAGAGACCCTGCATGTCTTCCTGTATAATGTTACCTATAAGAAATTAAGAGAACTGCTACCAACACAGCCCAACAGGAGAGACCCTGCATCTATTCCTATGTAATGTTACCTATAAGAAAGGAAGAGAGCCTGCATCTATTCCTGTATAATGTTACCTATAAGAAAGGAAGAGAGCCTGCATCTATTCCTGTATGTTACCTATAATAAAGAGAGCCAACATCTATTCCTTTATAATGTTACCTATAAGAAAGCAAGAGAACTGCTGCCAACAAAGCCTGACAGTAGAGACCCTGCATCTATTCCTGTATAATGTTACCTATAAGAAAGCAAGAGAACTGCTGCCAACACAGCCTGACAGGAGAGACCCTGCATCTATTCCTGTATAATGTTACCTATAAGAATGGAAGAGAGCCTGCATCTATTCCTGTATAATGTTACTTATAAGAATGGAAGACCCTGCATCTATTCCTGTATAATGTTACCTATAAGAAAGGAAGAGACCCTGCATCTATTCCTATATAATGTTACCTGTAAGAAAGGAAGAGAACTGCTGCCAACAAAGCCTGACAGGAGAGACCCTGCATCTATTCCTGTATAATGTTACCTATAAGAAAGGGAGAGAGCCTGCATCTATTCCTGCATAATGTTACCTATAAGAATGGAAGAGAGCCTGCATCTATTCCTGTATAATGTTACCTATAAGGATGGAAGAGACCCTGCATCTATTCCTGCATAATGTTACCTATAAGGATGGAAGAGACCCTGCATCTATTCCTGTATGTTACCTATAAGAATGGAAAACAGCCTGCATCTATTCCTGTATAATGTTACCTATAAGGATGGAAGAGAGCCTGCATCTATTCCTTTATAATGTTACCTATAAGAAAGGAAGAGAGCCAGCATGTATTCCTGTATGTTACCTATAAGAAAGTGAGAGCCAGCATGTATTCCTGTATAATGTTACCTATAAGAAAGTAAGAGAACTGCTGCCAACACAGCCTGACAGGAGAAACCCTGTATCTATTCCTGTATAATGTTACCTATAAGAAAGGAAGAGAACTGCTGCCAACACAGCCTGACAGGAGAAACCCTGTATCTATTCCTGTATAATGTTACCTATAAGAAAGGAAGAGAACTGCTGCCAACACAGCCCAACAGGAGAGACCCTGCATCTATTCCTGTATAATGTTACCTATAAGGAAGGAAGAGACCCTGCATCTATTCCTGTATAATGTTACCTATAAGAAAGGAAGAGAGCCAGCATGTATTCCTGTATAATGTTACCTATAAGAAAGCAAGAGAACAGCTGCCAACACAGTCTGACAGGAGAGACCCTGCATCTATTCCTGTATAATGTTACCTATAAGAAAGCAAGAGAGCCAGCATGTATTCCTGTATAATGTTACCTATAAGAAAGCAAGAGAACTGCTGCCAACACAGCCTGACAGGAGAGACCCTGCATCTATTCCTGTATAATGTTACCTATAAGAAAGCAAGAGAGCCAGCATGTATTCCTGTATAATGTTACCTATAAGAAAGGAAGAGAACTGCTGCCAACACAGCCTGACAGGAGAGACTCTGCATCTATTCCTGTATAATGTTACCTATAAGAAAGCAAGAGAACTGCTGCCAACACAGTCTGACAGGAGAGACCCTGCATCTATTCCTGTATAATGTTACCTATAAGAAAGCAAGAGAACTGCTGCCAACACAGCCTGACAGGAGAGACCCTGCATCTATTCCTGTATAATGTTACCTATAAGAAAGCAAGAGAACTGCTGCCAACACAGTCTGACAGGAGAGACCCTGCATCTATTCCTGTATAATGTTACCTATAAGAAAGCAAGAGAACAGCTGCCAACACAGTCTGACAGGAGAGACCCTGCATCTATTCCTGTATAATGTTACCTATAAGAAAGCAAGAGAGCCAGCATGTATTCCTGTATAATGTTACCTATAAGAAAGGAAGAGAACTGCTGCCAACAGTCCAACAGGAGAGACCCTGCATCTATTCCTATATAATGTTACCTATAAGAATGGAAGAGACCCTGCATCTATTCCTGTATAAAGTTACCTATAAGAAAGCAAGAGAACAGCTGCCAACACAGTCTGACAGGAGAGACCCTGCATCTATTCCTGTATAATGTTACCTATAAAAAAGCAAGAGAACTGCTGCCAACACAGCCTGACAGGAGAGACTCTGCATCTATTCCTGTATAATGTTACATATTTCTAACCTTCCGTTCATAGCCAAAATAATGGAAAAGTTGGTGAATACACAACTCTCCAACTACTTGGAAGATCACGGAATTCTATCTCTAAACCAATATGGCTTTCGTAAAGCTGCAAGCACAGAAACATTACTTCTTTCACTCTCAGACTTCCTCCTCGCCGGAATAGACAAAGGCAAAGCATTTTTACTAATCCTCCTCGACTTCTCGGCGGCCTTTGACACAGTCAACCATCACCTCCTTCTAAAACAACTAGCTAATATCGGAGTTACAGATACTTCACTAACATGGTTCAAAACCTTCCTGGAAAACAGAGGATATAGGGTTAAAATTCATAATACAGATTCACAATATCACCCCTCCACCAGAGGGGTGCCACAAGGTTCATCCCTTTCACCCACTCTATTCAATGTATACCTGCTACCTCTTTGTCAACTATTAACAAAATTAAAACTGAAACACTTCCTCTTCGCTGACGACGTACAGATTGTGATCCCTATAAAAGAATCTATCAAGATAACAATGGAATACTGGGATAGTTGCCTATTAGAAATCAAACACCTCCTTAACAGCCTCCTTAACTGGGATAGTTGCCTATTAGAAATCAAACACCTCCTTAACAGCCTTAACCTAATCCTTAATGCGTCGAAAATGGAATATCTCCTTATAGCACCTGAAAACAACAACACACTTTCAAAGCCTCGAACCATTCTACAAACCACACATGTAAGAGATCTAGGAGCCATCTTAGACAACCGTCTTAGCCTCAAACCATTCATTAACAAAACTACCAAAGACTGCTTCCACAAATTACATATTCTGAAAAGAATAAAGCCACTTTTCCACGCGCATGACTTTAGATCAATCCTACAAGCAATAATCTTCTCCAAACTAGATTGCAATTCTTTACTACTAGGCCTCCCAGCTTCCTACACCAAACCTCTACAAATGGTACAGAACACTGCAGCCAGAATACTC
>NW_021821063.1:0-55989 GCF_901001135.1 Rhinatrema bivittatum | reverse complement strand
CCCCTTATTCAGTAAGGGGTAATAGCGCGTCGAAAACACGCGTCCAACCCCCCCGAAACTAATAGCGCCCGCAACATGCAAATGCATGTTGCGGGCGCTATTAGTTATTCCCGTAAAATGTGCAGCCAAGCCGCACATTTTACTTTCAGAAATTAGCGCCTGCCCAAAGGTAGGCGCTAATTTCTGCCAGCGCCGGGGAAGTGCACAGAAAAGCAGTAAAATCTGCTTTTCTGTGCACCCTCTGACTTAATATCATGGCGATATTAAGTCGGAGGTCCCAAAGTAAAAAAATTATTAAAAATTTAAAATCAGCCCATGGCTCGCAGGTTGAAAACTGGATGCCCAAGTTTGCCGGCATTCGGTTTCCGAACCCGTGGCTGTCAGCGGGTTTGAGAAACGACACCGGCAAAATTGAGCATCGGCTGTCAAACTCGCTGACAGCCGATGCTCCTGTCAAAAAAGAGGCACTAGGGATGATATTGTACAATTTGGGCACCAACAAGGCTTTACGGCAGCTCTGGGGCTGGCGTTAAATTTGCCCTGATAAAAAAGTGCGTGTTGGTCTCACGGCGATTTTATTTTTCACTGGCGGGTAATAGTTAAAAGCCTAATCTACATGGCATTTTCATGTGATGAGCGCTGTTAGCTACGTGGTTTTTTTTTTTTTTTGGACGCGCGTTTCGGACGCACCGACCTCCTTATTGCATCGGGTAGTTAGTCTAGCGCGTCCGACCAAGGGTTAACCCGTGCGCTGGGCTGAGCGCACTTTACTGCATCGGCCTGCGGTGGGCGCCGGGCGTTACTTTGTGCATTGAGGACCCGGTGTTGAGGAAGCAGGGGCAGCGGGGAGTTCTCGCACCCGGAGCCCCGGCGGCGCCCGGACCTCAGGCGGCATCGCCGACGGGGCTGCTCCTGGTCTCTTCCTCCCTGGAGCATCAGGTGCATTTGGGATTCGTGCAGCAGCGCTCAGAGTCGCTTGCAAGGAAAGAACGATTCCGGGGCAGAGCACTAGAGGGCGCCGGAGCAAGGTGAATTGGCTTTGATTGGTAGAAAACTGAAGGGCGCGTGGGGCTGGGGGGCGGCAGTAAATAGACCAGTTCCAAATCTGGTAACTGCCCTTTCCAGCTTCTTCCTGCCTGTCTTATTTTATCAAAGACAGTCTCGTTAAAGTCGAATTTTCCTGCAGTGATTTTACTCGATATTCTCCCTTTGGTGATTATATCAAATGTGATTGCATTATGGTCACTGTGGCCGAGCAGCCCCCACCACTGTTTACCCCTTGCACCCAGTCCTGCAGTCCACTGAGAACTTACGTCTAAAGTAGCTCCCCCTCTCTTTGCTTCCGGGAGCAGCTGCTCCTCCATGCGGTCATTCATGGCATCTAAACGTGGTTATTATCTCCCTTGCATGCCCCGATGAAACATTCGCCTAGTCAATATTGGGGGTCATTGAAATCCCCACGTTAGTATTTCACAGTCTGTTTTATCATCCTAGTTGTGATAAATTGTAGGAAGAACTTGTGAGACTGGAAAATTGGGCATCCAAATAGCAGATGAAATTTAATGTGGATAAGTGCAAGGTGATGCATATAGGGAAAAATAACCCATGCTATAATTACACAATGTTGGGTTCCATATTAGGAGCTACCACCCAAGAAAGAGATCTAGGTGTCATAGTGGATAACACATTGAAATCGTCAGCTCAGTGTGCTGCGGCAGTCAAAAAAGCAAACAATGTTGGGAATTATTAGGAAGGGAATGGTGAATAAAACGGAAAATGTCATAATGCCTCTGTATCGCTCCATGGTGAGACCGCACCTTGAATACTGTGTACAATTCTGGTCGCCGCATCTCAAAAAAGATATAATTGCGATGGAGAAGGTACAGAGAAGGGCTACCAAAATGATAAGGGGAATGGAACAACTCCCCTATGAGGAAAGACTAAAGAGGTTAGGACTTTTCAGCTTGGAGAAGAGACGGCTGAGGGGGGATATGATAGAGGTGTTTAAAATCATGAGAGGTCTAGAACGGGTAGATGTGACTCGGTTATTTACTCTTTCGGATAATAGAAAGACTGGGGGGCACTCCATGAAGTTAGCATGGGGCACATTTAAAACTAATCGGAGAAAGTTCTTTTTTACTCAACGCACAATTAAACTCTGGAATTTGTTGCCAGAGGATGTGGTTAGTGCAGTTAGTGTAGCTGGGTTTAAAAAAGGATTGGATAAGTTCTTGGAGGAGAAGTCCATTACCTGCTATTAAGTTCACTTAGAGAACAGCCACTGCCATTAGCAATGGTTACATGGAATAGACTTAGTTTTTGGGTACTTGCCAGGTTCTTGTGGCCTGGATTGGCCACTGTTGGAAACAGGATGCTGGGCTCGATGGACCCTTGGTCTGACCCAGTATGGCAGGTTCTTATGTTCTTAGTTAGGCAGTTTGGCTGGGGAGGGGGGCGGCTGGCAGAGCAGGACTGATCCTTCTGTCCTGTTCCCGCAGGCTCGGAGACATGCAGGTGGTGGATTTCCTGAACTTCCGCGATGCGATGCTGGGGCAGCTCAACAAGCACCGGCTGGAGGGCAAGTTCTGCGACATCAGCGTCCGTGTGCGGGGCCGCGTGTTCCGGGCGCACAAGGCCGTGCTGGCGGCCTCCTCCCGCTACTTCCACGACCAGCTGCCGCTGCTGCGGGACTCCGCCTCCCTGGTTCTCCCCCAGCCTCCTCGACCCGGGCGTCTTCGAGAGGCTCCTGGTCTCGGCCTACACCGGCAGGCTCCGCCTCTCCCTGGAAGACCTGGGGAGCTGCCTGATCGCAGCCAGCTTCCTTCACATGTGGCAGGTGGTGGAGAGGCGTGCAACGAGTTACTTAGGCAGGGCGGCTGCCTCTCCGAAGCCCGGCCCGGCCACTCCGGCAGCAGCGGCGGCCGTAGCGCCTTCTTAAGCTGCCGCCACGGGGCAGAGGCGTGGGCTTCCCACGGGCTGCAGGTTGGCGTCTCTGCCGGAGGAGAGGCGGGGGGGGGGTCACCGTCCTGGACGGAAGGGACTTCCAGGTCACGGCAGCCAGCGTCGCCGATGGGGAGGAAACATGCAAGGACCGTTTCCAGAGCGGGGGTCCTTCTGGGGAGACGCGCCGCCCTGCCGCGGCCCGTCAAAGAAGAGGGCACAGCGGGTGAGTCGTCGGCGAGCAGCAGAATGGCCGAGCATTTTCCCTTCAAGCAGCCCAGTGGCAGGGGGAGAAATTGATTCACCGCCTACCCTGGTCATCGGAGGTAATGCTGATGGGGACCCTGAGCTCCTGGGGCAGACAGGGGCGGGGTCTCGCTGGCTGCATCAACCGCCAAGACCTTCGTGCACAAGCCCCCGGGGCGGCTGTGGCACCGGGCCGTGGATCGCACCGCGTGGGCCGGCAAGGCCTTCGGCTGCCTGTGTGGGAAGAGGTTCCTGGGGAAGGGGGCGCGGAGCCGGCACGTGACCCTGCGGCTCAACGCCAGGCCCTTCGCCTGCTGGCTCTGCAGCAGGAGCTTTAAGCTGAGGCACCACCTGAGCAAGCCACCTGGCGGGGCACACGGAGCAGCACCCTCGCCGGTGCGCGGCCTGCGGTAGGAGGCTCAGGCTGCTGGAGTGTTTTCACAAGGGGGGGGGGGGTCCTGCGGAAGGCTTGAGCAGCACCGAGAGCCGAGCCCAGCACCCGCACTCGTGAGAGAAAGAGGTGGGGCCCATATAGAGAGGGGGAGCCCGGTCCCCTTACTCCTGGGGGGGTATGGAATAGAGAGGATCAGCCTGGCCCCTGCAGTGATGAGAGTCGGTGGATGCGTGGGAAATGTACCACAGAGCCCAGCCCTGCCACTCCTGGGCTGTATAGCAAGCAGAGGGCCTGAGCCTGGCCCCCTACACTCGTGTCCTCCTCTTCCCCCTCCTGCCGTCTTTTCCCCTCCTCCCTGATGTCCTCCTTCCTTTCTTCCACCGGTCTCTGTCTCCCTTTCCTTCTTCCGAGCCGGGGGGGGGGCAGGGGGGGATCCGTTGGAGCGCGAGGGTCGCACCCACGCCGGTGTCCGCACTTGCGTCCCTTCGCCCACCGGGAGCCCCCACCTCCTCCCCCCCACGCTCCGCTTCCCGAGGTGAATTCTGTTTTCCTGATTCGAAATCCCCCTCTTCCTGACGCGGGCCAGGTGCGTTTCGGGGGCTGAGAGTCGGGCCTCCGAGCTCGCTTGCCCTGAGGATGACGATGCCGGGCGCCACTGCGTCACCGCACGTGACGGCGTAAATTCACCCGGAGGGGCTGCCAGGTTCTTTTGGGGATCCTTTTCCCCACAGGGTTACGCGTACGCGCACAGGCGACCCGATTACGCACGGGCGTTTCCCCACCCTCGCGGTAGAGGTTGTGGAGGGTGGAGGGCAGGTGGGGAGAGTTTGACCTTGGTGGTGCTGGGGGTTTTTTTTTTTTTTGTTTTGTTTCTTTTTTTTTCCCCCAATCTCCCCCTGCGCTTGGAACCGGCTGATTCTCCTCCAGTGGCGCCGGCTCCTGGTTCTCTTCCTTCATGGTTCAACCTCAAGTTGTTCTGACTGTGCAGGACTCCACGGACACAGAGCCACGCGGGTCAAAGAACTCGGCCTTCAGCCAGGCGGGCGCGGAGGAAGAGGCGAGGAGGATGGAGGGGAAGGTAGAAAGGGCGAACCTCTGGGGGGTCTTGAGGGCTCAGGGGACACCCAGATTTGGTAGTGGGGAGGAGGGAAGAGTGGGGAGGCCCAGATTAATGGGAAGGGGGGAGGGGAAGAATGGGGATGGAGGGAAAGGAGAGAGCAAGGACTTCCAGATTGGGGAGAGGGGCAGAGGAGGGAATGAAGGCTGGTTGTGGGGGGACTCGGGGAGGGGAGCAGGGTGGAGAGTATGTTGGGGTACGTTAGATGGGGGCTGTGAATATGAGATTTGGATTAGATGGGGCCTGAAGGAGGGGGAAAGGTTGAGCCACGGCACTGAGGGGCTTGGAGGACTGTGGAGGGGCCAATGAGCAAGCGGAAGGGGGTGGGGAGTAGGTGTGAGGCACAGGAAAGTAGGATGGGTTTCTGATGGGGTGAGAGAGGCTGGACGTGGGGCTAGGGGAGGAGGTGACCGAGACGAGAAAGGGGCTGGACGCAGGGGAGGGTTGGGGATAATGAGGAGAGAAGAGGAAGAGAAAAGTGGTTGAGGGCTGGGGAGGGGAGGGGTGGAAAGGGAGCTGGTGACAGAGAAGTGGGCTAAGGGGGGAGTGAGGGAAGACTGGGACGAGCATAAGAGACGGAGAGCTTGTAGGAAGGTGAGGTGAAAAGAGGAAGAGAAGACAGATATGAAAGGAAAAGAGCAGTAAACAGATGTAAGGGAGGAACTGAAGGAGGAGAGAAGGAATGCAAGCAACTAGAAAACCCTGGAAAAGGAAGCAGGAGAAGATAGAAATGACTGGCAAAGAATAAAAAAACCCCCCCAAACGTTTCATTTTCAGTGTAGGGAATGGAATACGTTAGATCGGGGATGGGCAGCTCTGATATCTTTCTATTTTGCCTCGTACAAAAGGAAATTTCGCCCGGAGCAGGCGTTAATTTCTCAGCACCCCCAAAAGGTTGTACAGAAAAGCAGAAAATATGACTTTTCTGTACATCCTGGGACTTAATACTGCGGTGTATATTTTACTTTCAGCACCCCAGGTGCATAACTAATACTCTCGTTAAGGTGCATTTGCATGTGGTGAGTGCTATTAGTTTGTGGTGGTGGGGGGGTGGGGGGTGGTTTGGCTGCGCGTTTCCAACGCGCTAAGCCCCTCACAGGATAAGGGGTAATGGACGCGCTTAGAAAACAAGAGTCCAAGCGCACGGCCGAGCACAGTTTACAGTATCGGCCTCAATGAGTGCAGAGCAGACCTAAGAGATTTCCCTGTACGACTCACCGTACAATAAAAGCTCTTCTGCTTCTGGTGTCATCTCAGTAACAGCATCCCAGACTCCCTCTGCTACCAGCTGCATTGTAAAATAACCCAAACCCCTCTCTGTACAGGTTTATCCCACCTGCCACCCCGCGGCAGCGCTAACTCCAGGAAATGAAACAGCAGGAGCCCTGCCCATGAAAAGGCAGCAGGTCACCCCCCCCCCCCCCAGTGCAAGATCATATGGAGAAAACACAACCAATAAGGCCGATACAAGTCCCTACTTGTGAGTAAAGTACTTCGTCTCACTCGCAGACGTACAGAATACAGACAGACCTACCTTCACCTAACGGAGAATAAAAGACCACAAATTAGAAATGCAGAAACCAAAAAGTGGCATGGAAACCCCACGAAGACCCACTGCACGCAGTGCAAAACTGAACTAGAAACAGAAATATCTCTCCTCCTACACTAAGCAAAGTTCAGAGAGAGAGATGCATCTTCTCAAAACTGACACCCAGTCACCCCCCCCTGTGTGTCCCCATCCCCCCCACATGCTCATATCCCTGTCCAACACTGCCCACACCCCTCTTCCCTGCGCCTCCTCTCTCAACTCTCCCTGCTCTTCCCTCTCCCCTACCCAGCAGGCCCCACACCTCCATCTCCTCCCTGTCCCTAAGGCCTTCCTGCCCAGAACAGTTCCCCCTCCTCCTGGCTCTCAGCCAACATAAAAGCCTTTGGTCCCATCCAGAGTCTCCCTCCTGCGTTATCAGCAGCAGATGAGGGCAAGAAACATTGAGGCAGCAGCAGCAGAGGAGGTCGGCAATGGATCTATAGAGCATGCACCTCTCTCCCTCGTGCTCCTGCTTTCATGTCCAGGTCCCGTGGGGTGAGGAGAGCGGCAGTGGATCTATAGAGCATGCACCTCTCTCCCTCGTGCTCCTGCTTTCATGTCCAGGTCCCGTGGGGTGAGGTGAGCGGCAGTGGATCTATAGAGCATGCACCTCTCTCCCTCGTGCTCCTGCTTTCATGTCCAGGTCCCGTGGGGTGAGGTGAGCGGCAGTGGATCTATAGAGCATGCACCTCTCTCCGTCGTGCTCCTGCTTTCATGTCCAGGTCCCGTGGGGTGAGGAGAGCGGCAGTGGATCTATAGAGCATGCACCTCTCTCCCTCGTGCTCCTGCTTTCATGTCCAGGTCCCGTGGGGTGAGGAGAGTGGCAGTGGATCTATAGAGCATGCACCTCTCTCCCTCGTGCTCCTGCTTTCATGTCCAGGTCCCGTGGGGTGAGGAGAGCGGCAGTGGATCTATAGAGCATGCACCTCTCTCCCTCGTGCTCCTGCTTTCATGTCCAGGTCCCGTGGGGTGAGGAGAGCGGCAGTGGATCTATAGAGCATGCACCTCTCTCCCTCGTGCTCCTGCTTTCATGTCCAGGTCCCGTGGGGTGAGGAGAGCGGCAGTGGATCTATAGAGCATGCACCTCTCTCCCTCGTGCTCCTGCTTTCATGTCCAGGTCCCGTGGGGTGAGGTGAGCGGCAGTGGATCTATAGAGCATGCACCTATCTCCCTCGTGCTCCTGCTTTCATGTCCAGGTCCCGTGGGGTGAGGAGAGCGGCAGCAGCCTCACTGCCAGGCCAGGCAGAGGAAGATAAAGTTCATGTCCTGCCGGGCCCACATGAACAGGAGTCGGTGATATCTCACTCTGATCTGGGGGAAAGAACAGGGAATAACCTCCCACTGGGCCACGAAGAGGAGAATGAAGCAAGAGCAGCTTCCTCACAAACCTAATAAAGGAGCAATTAGCCAACTCCTGTCCAGACTGAAAAGGAAAGAGCAGCCGTCTGCGACATACCCTCCTGGCACACTAATGTGTCCCAACACACCCGTTTGGGAACCTCAGCTCTAGCTGGTACGTTACAGCTGCTCAATAACAGACTGTGTAAAGATCCAGGTCTGAAGGATGTTGGTGAGGGTGCGGGGAGGAAGGCACCGGGGGACGTGTGCGATGCTGTTGTGTGGGGATCGCTCCCTTATGCAGAGTCCTTCAGCAGCTCATAAAGACTCTGAGGAGCTCTGCTTTCCTATGGGAATCTAACTTTTTGCTTTTTAATGCGGCAATCGAGGAGGCTCCTGCACAGGTCAAGCAGTTCATGTCTCAGGTTCTCAATGTCACGGGCCTGCAGCCGTCCGGATGAGATGCACAGGGGATGGAGCAGGTCAGGGCAATACGGAGAAACAGGCTGGATCCTTTACAGATATAGGGAAGCCCTAGGAGAAGTGGGAATCCTAGCACTCTCCGCGGCGGGGGAATAATGTAAGGGCTGGGGATATTGTTCTGTACTTTGTATTGGCTGTTGATTGGTGCTGATTGAATTACGATGGATACAGGCGTTGTGCACTTGCTGTTTTCCTGATAAAAAAAAAATGTATTGTAATAAAAATCACAACGAAGTGTGTTTAAATAAAACAGAGGTTGAATGTGAACTGTGACACCTGTGGTTTATAAGTGGTGCCCTCTGAGCTCTGAGCCACCGTTGGATCTTGGAAGCTGTGGTGCTCTTGGTAAAGATATCTTTTCGGGGGGGGCGGTGTTTCTACTCCTTGAAATGTCAAATATAAGTTCCGAAAAGTACTTGGTGTGAAAGCCTCGCTAACCCAAGGGTTGGGAGCCGGGTTAGTATCATTGAGGTTGTGGGTTCGAAGCCCCACCAGCTCCGTAACACCGTGGGTTACAAAATCCTCTCCAGTCAAAAAGAGGTAGTTTTGGTGAAATTTGGGCTATTTTTCCTAGTAAAAAGTAGTAAAACCCCCAGTCTGCTGGTGGCTCTTTCTTGTTATTAATTAAGGCTCTTTCTCATTAGAGGTATTCACCGGAATATGCTTGGAACACAGGTCTAACTGACCCCCTCCTCCCCATCCACCCGCACCACTTCCCTACACTGGCCCCCACCTAGCTTCTGGCTAAGCTAGACTCGAACCCGCGCCCTCCTATATTCGAGTAAATCCCTGTAACGGAGCCATCGGACAGAGCTGCTGAGCCACCAGTCAGCTGGGTACAAACACTCCCGGGTTTTTACCCCTTATTCTTCTCCTAGCACAGGACTCCAGCCTAAGGACCAGCCCTTCACAGCCGGCTCTGCACTCTCCGGGCAGCCGGGGACAGAGGCTCCGGGGTTTTACCCCTCTTTCCACCACTCTCTTGTATTACACCCTCCGGTGATTAACAGCTCCTCGCCCGCAATCACAAGAATGAAATGTTCTCTCTTAAAATAAAAGAATCTTTCTAACGCACACAGTGCGCGGTGAAACCTCCTCCCCTATGCAAACATTAAACGTGCAGAGATTATGGGTTTCCAGCAGGGGCTGTTAGACCCGGGCTGCGGGGGAGCTTCTGAGCCATCACACACCGTCCAGCACTGCGCTGGGAAAGGAAGCCCCGAGGACAAATTTAGCCTTCCCCGTGTGCGATATTTACCGCTCATTCTCTCACACACATCGCATCCCTCGGTCATTCATTCATTTGTTTATTTAACCGATATCTGGTTCCATGCGAACACCTCTGTCACAATCAGACCGTGAACACGGAGCAGTGAGAGCAGGCTGGCGGGAAGAGCCGCTTAAAACCCGGGGACCTTTGCACGGTTTGCAAGCTTAAAGCCTGGGGAGGGGGAGGCCATAAAGGGCCGCTCATGCCTGGGCCAGAATCCGCGCTTCCCCCCAGCCTTAGCCCCCATTGCTCCTTCCGTGCTAAGCGGCTTTTCCCGGCAGGGCGGACGCTGCCCGCTTTCGGAACGCACGGCCGAGCTCTCGGTCACCGACCGGAAGCTACAGCTCCGCCATTGTTGTGAGGGCGAGACAGGCAGGGTGGGAGCCTAATCACAAGAGAGAGCTCTGCTGCAGCCCCGCCCCTTCCTGCTGATGCGATTGGACGGAAGGGGGAGGAGGCGGGGCACAGCACAGCCCGGTCCCGGCCGTTCCTTCGCAGTGAGCAGGAGATTCAGAGAAGCCCAGAGACGGATCCAGGCCCAGGGGATAAGGTAGGGAGAGGCGCGGGCAGAGGGGACGTGGAGGGAGGGACCGGGTCCCAGGATCTCACCCTCTGTCCGGCCGCGAGCTGCAAAGAGCCCTACAGAGAGAGAGAGATCGCGGCCCGGGGGAGAAGGTAGGGAGAGGCGCGGGGAGGAAGGCACCGGGGGACGTGTGCGATGCTGCTGTGTGGGGATCGCTCCCTTATGCAGAGCCCTTCAGCAGCTCATAAAGACTCTGAGGAGCTCTGCTTTCCTATGGGAATCTAACTTTTTGCTGTTTAAAGCGGCGATCGAGGAGGCTCCTGCACAGGTCAAGCAGTTCCTGTCTCAGGTTCTGAAGGCTGCGAGATGCTCGGTTCCGTCCGAATGGAAGAAGATCGCCGCTCCGGCAATGTCGCGGGCCTGCAGCCGTCCGGATGAGATGCACAGGGGATGGAGCAGGTTAGGGCAATGCGGAGAAACGGGCTGGATCCTTTACAACTATAGGGAAGCCCTAGGAGAAGGGGAAATCCGAGCATTCTCCGGGGCGGGGGAATAACAGAAGGACTGGGGATATTGTTCTGTACTGTGTATTGGCTGATGACTGAATTATGATGGAGAGAGGTGTTGTGCACTTGCTGTTTTCCTGATACCTAACTTTATTGTAATAAAATCACATCGAAGTGTGTTTAAATAAAAAAGAAGCTGAATGTGAACCGTGGGACTTGTGGTTTATAAGTGGCTCCCTCTGAGACCTGAGCCACCGGTAGATCCTGGGAGGCTGTACTGCTCCGGGTAAATATATATTTTACGCGGTGGGTGGGGAGGCGTTTTTACTCCCTGAAAAGGTCAGATCTGGGATAAGAGTGGTCAGGGGTGGCAGCCGGTGCTGTCATCACATACAGGACCTGTAGCTCACGTTCGCTGCTATCTCTGGCTGTCAGATAGAGCTGCTGAGCCACCAGTCAGCCGGTTACAAACGCTACCGGGGTTTTACCCCTTATTCTTCTCCTAGCACAGGACTCCAGCCTAAGGACCAGCCCTTCACAGCCGGCTCTGCACTCTCCGGGGTTTTTACCCCTCTTTCCACCACTCTCTTGTATTACACCCTCCGGTGATTAACAGTTACTCGCCCGCAATCACAAGAATGAAATGTTCTCTCTTACAATAAAATAATCTTTCTAACGCACACAGTGCGCGGTGAAACCTCCTCCCCTATGCAAACAAACATAAGATTACGGGTTTCTAGCAGGGGCTGTTAGACCCGCGCTGCGGGGGAGCTTCCGAGCCATCTCTTGCCGGCACAGATCGTCCAGCACTGCCGAGTGGAGCAGGAACATTATGGGGGGGAGTGGAGACTGGGATCGGAGGATTAAGGGGGCACAGACCTGGGCAGAGAGTGAGGAGGGGGGTCACTGCAGTGCGTTCTATGTTTTGGTTTAAACCCCGCTAACTTCCAAGCTGCTAAGGGAGCTGAGGGAGGAAAGTGCATCCTACAGAGCAGCTTCCCAGCCACCGGCAGCTCTTGACCGGACAGAGGGTGAGATCCTGGGACCCGGTCCCTCCCTCCACGTCCCCTCTGCCCGCGCCTCTCCCCACCTTCTCCCCTGGGCCTGGATCCGACTCTCTGGGGCTCTCTGAATCTCCTGCTCGCTGCGAAGGAACGGCCGGGACCGGGCTGTGCTGTGCCCCGCCTCCTCCCCCTGCCGTCCATACGCAGCAGCAGGAAGGGGCGGGGCTGCAGCAGAGCTCTCCTGTGATAGGCTCCCACCCTGCCTGTCTCGCCCTCACAACCATGGTGGAGCTGTAGCTTCCGGTCGGTGACCGAGAGCCCGGCCGTGCGCTCCGAGAGCGGGCAGCGTCCTTCCTGCCGGGAAAAGCCGCTTAGCACGGAAGGAGCAATGGGGGTTAAGGCTGGGGGGAAGCGCGGGTTCTGGCCCAGGCATGAGCTGCGCTTTACGGCCTCCCCCTCCCCAGGCTTTAAGCTTGCAAGTCCTGCAAACCGTGCAAAGGTCCCCGGGGTTTAAGCGGCTCTTCCCGCCAGCCTGCTCTCACTGCTCCGTGTTCACGGTCTGATTGTGACAGAGGTGTTCGCATGGAACCAGATATCGGTTAAATAAACAAATGAATGACCGAGGGATGCGATGTGAGTAAGAAAGAGAGAGGGTGAGCGGTAAATATCGCACACGGGGAAGGCTAAATCTGTCGTGGGGGCTTCCTTTCCCAGGGCAGTGCTGGACGGTCTGTGCCGGTGAGAGATGGCTCAGAAGCTCCCCCGGAGCCCGGGTCTAACAGCCCCTGCTAGAAACCCATAATCTCTGCACGTTTAATGTTTGTTTGCATAGGGGAGGAGGTTTCACCGCGCACTGTGTGCGTTAGAAAGATTCTTTTATTTTAAGAGAGAACATTTCATTCTTGTGATTGCGGGCGAGGATCTGTTAATCACCGGAGGGTGTAATACAAGAGAGTGGTGGAAAGAGGGGTAAGACTCCGGAGCCTCTGTCCCCGGCTGCCCGGAGAGTGCAGAGCCGGCTGTGAAGGGCTGGTCCTTAGGCTGGAGTCCTGTGCTAGGTGAAGAATAAGGGGTAAAAACCCGGGTTACAGTCTGTAACCGGCTGACTGGTGGCTCAGCAGCTAGGTGGGGGCCAGTGTAGGGAAGCGGTGTGGGTGGATGGGAGGAGGGGGTCAGTTAGACCTGTGTTCCAAGCATATTCCGGTGAATACCTCTAATGAGAAAGAGCCTTAATTAATAACAAGAAAGAGCCACCAGCAGCAGGGGCTTTACTACTATCTACCAGGCAAAATGGCCCAAATTTCACCAAAACTACCCCTTTCTGGTCCTTGTGATCAGTAACATCCTCTGTCCCGGAGAGGATGTTACAATCCACGGTGTTACTGAGCTGGTGGGGTTTCGAACCCACAACCTCAATATTACTAACCCGGCTCCCAACCCTTGGGTCAGCGAGGCTTTCACACTAAGCTCATTTCGGAACTTATATTTGACCTTTTCAGGGTATAAAAACGCCTCCCCACCCACCTCCTAAAAGATAAGAGTTAAAAACCCGGGAGCGTTTGTACCCAGCTGACTGGTGGCTCAGCAGCTCTGTCCGATGGCTCCGTTACAGGGATTTACTCGAATATACGAGGGCGCGGGTTCGAGTCTAGCTTAGCCAGAAGCTAGGTGGGGGCCAGTGTAGGGAAGCGGTGCCACCAGCAGACTGGGGGTTTTACTACTTTCTACTAGAAAAAATGGCCCAAATTTCAGCAAAAGTACCCCTTTCTTGTGATCAGTAACATCCTCTGTCGCGGAGATGATGTTATACTACCGAGCTGATGGGGCTTCGAACCCACAGCCTCACTGTTACTAACCCGGCTCCCAACCCTTGGGCCAGCGAGGCTTTCACACCAGCAACTTTTCGGAACTTATATTTGACCTTTTCAAGGAACAGCAACGCCTCCCCCAACCACCTCCGGAAAGATAACTTTATCAGGAGCACTACAGCTTTCCAACATCCCCCAGTGGCTCAGAGCTCTGAGGGAGACACTTATAAGTCACAATTCCCACGGTTCAGCCTCTGTTTTGTTTAAACACAATGGGATTTGTTTTTTTTTTTTTGTTTTGTTTTTACAATAAACTTTTTTCTTTAGAAAACAGCATCATAATGCAATCAGCTAGAATCAACAGGAAATACAAAGTATAGAATATCCTCAACCATTATTTCATTACCCCTCCCGCCCTTGACAATATTAGGATTTCCACTTCCACAGGTTTGTAAAAGCATCTGGTCTGTTTTTTCCTTATTGCGTGAAATTTTCTATCCTGTGCATCTCATCCGGACGGCTGCAGGCCCGCGACATAGCCGGAGCGGCGATCTTCTTCCATTCGGCCGGAACCGGACATCTCGCAGCCTTCAGAACCTGAGACATGAACTGCTTGACCTGTGCAGGAGCCTCCTCGATCGCCGCATTAAACAGCAAAACGTTAGATTCCCATAGGAAAGCAGAGCTCCTCAGAGTCTTTATGAGCTGCTGAAGGGCTCTGCATAAGGGAGCGATCCCCACACAGCAGCATCGCACACGTCCCCCGGTGCCTTCCTCCCCCCACCTTCTCCCCTGGGCCGCGATCTCTCTCTCTCTGTAGGGCTCTTTGCAGGTCGCGGCCGGACAGAGGGTGAGATCCTGGGACCCGGTCCCTCCCTCCACGTCCCCTCTGCCCGCACCTCTCCCTACCTTCTCCCCCGGGCCTGGATCCGTCTCTGGGGGTCTCTGAAGCTCCTGCTCGCTGCGAAGGAACGGCTGGGACCGGGCTGTGCTGTGCCCCGCCTCCTCCCCCTGCCGTCCATTCGCAGCAGCAGGAAGGGGCGGGGCTGCAGCAGAGCTCTCTCTTGTGATTAGGCTCCCACCCTGCCTGTCTCGATCTCACAACCATGGTGGAGCTGTAGCTTCCGGTCGGTGACCGAGTGCTCGGCCGTGCGCTCCGACAGCGGGCAGCGGCCGCCCTGCGGGGAAAGCCGCTTAGCACGGAAGGAGCAATGGGGGCTAAGGCTGGGGGGAAGCGCGGGTTCTGGCCCAGACATGAGCTGCGCTTTACGGCCTCCCCCTCCCCAGGCTTTAAGCTTGCAAGTCCTGCAAAGGTCCCCGGGGTTTAAGCGGCTCTTCCCGCCAGCCTGTTCTAACTGCTCTGTGTTCACGGTCTGATTGTGACAGAGGGGTTCGCATGGAACCAGATATCGGTTAAATAAACAAATGAATGAATGACCGAGGGATGCGATGTGTGTGAGAGAATGAGCGGTAAATATCGCACACGGGGAAGGCAAAATCTGTCCTGGGGGCTTCCTTTCCCAGGGCAGTGCTGGACGGTGTGTGATGGCTCAGAAGCTCCCCCGCAGCCCGGGTCTAACAGTCCCTGCTAGAAACCCATAATCTCTGCACGTTTAATGTTTGCATAGGGGAGGAGGTTTCACCGCGCACTGTGTGCGTTAGAAAGATTCTTTTATTTTAAGAGAGAACATTTCATTCTTGTGATTGCGGGCGAGGAGCTGTTAATCACTGGAGGGTGTAATACAAGAGAGGGGTAAAACCCCGGAGCCTCTGTCCCCGGCTGCCTGGAGAGTGCAGAGACTGCTGTGAAGGGCTGGTCCTTAGGCTGGAGTCCTGTGCTAGGAGAAGAATAAGGGGTAAAAACCCGGGACAGTCTGTAACCGGCTGATTGGTGGCTCAGCAGCTAGGTGGGGGCCAGTGTAGGTGAGTGGTGCGGGTGGATGGGGAGGGGGAATAACAGAAGGGCTGGGGATATTGTTCTGTACTGTGTATTGGCTGATGACTGAATTATGATGGATAGGGGTGTTGTGCACTTGCTGTTTTCTTGATAACTAACTTTATTGTAATAAAATCACATCGAAGTGTGTTTAAATCAAAGAGAAGATGGTTGTGAACCGCGGGACTTGTGGTTTATAAGTGGCTCCCTTTGAGACCTGAGCCTCTCGTGGATCCTGTAGTGCTCCGGGTAAAGATATCTTTTAGGAGGTGGTTGGGGGAGGCGTTTTTACTCCCTGAAAAGGTCAAATATAAGTTCCGAAAAGAGCTTAGTGTGAAAGCCTCGCTGGCCCAAGGGTTGGGTGCTGGGTTAGTAACAGTGAGGCTGTGGGTTCGAACCCCCACCAACTCAGCAAGACCGTGGATTGTAACATCCTCTCAGCGACGGAGATACCCAGTAAGACCTTGGATTGTAACAGCCTCTCCGCGACGGAGATACCCAGTAAGACCGTGGATTGAAAGATCCTCCTTGCGAAGGAGATACTCAGTAAGGTGCATTGTAGCATCCTCTCCGGGACAGAGACTGGGGGGGGGTTTTTACTACTTTCTACTAGGAAAAATGGCCGAAATTTCACCAAAACTACCACTTTCTAGTCCTTCTGTCCACTGACAATCTTACTGGTCTTACTGGACATCTCCGTCGCCGAGAGGCTGTTACAATCCACGGTCTTACTGCTGGATCAATCCAAGGTCTTACTGGGTATCTCCGTCGCCGAGAGGCTGTTTCAATCCACGGTCTTCCTGAGTATCTCCGTCCCGGAGAGGATCTGGTGGGGGTTCGAACCCACAGCCTCACTGTTACTAACCCGGCACCCAACCCTTGGGCCAGCGAGGCTTTCACACTAAGCTCTTTTCGGAACTTATATTTGACCTTTTAAGGGAGTAAAAACGCCTCCCCCAACCACCTCCTAACAGATATCTTTACCCGGAGCACTACAGGATCCACGAGAGGCTCAGGTCTCAGAGGGAGCCACTTATAAGTCCCGCGGTTCTCATCCATCTTCTCTTTGATTTAAACACACTTCGATGTGATTTTATTACAATAAAGTTAGTTATCAGGAAAACAGCAAGTGCACAACACCTCTATCCATCATAATTCAGTCATCAGCCAATACACAGTACAGAACAATATCCCCAGCCCTTCTGTTATTCCCCCGCCCCGGAGAATGCTCGGATTTCCCCTTCTCCTAGGGCTTCCCTATAGTTGTAAAGGATCCAGCCCGTTTCTCCGTATCGCCCTGACCTGCTCCATCCCCTGTGCATCTCATCCGGACGGCTGCAGGCCCGCGACATTGCCAGAGCGGCGATCTTCTTCCTTTCGGACGGAACCGAGCATCTCGCAGCCTTAAGAACCTGAGACATGAACTGCTTGACCTGTGCAGGAGCCTCCTCGATCGCCGCATTAAACAGCAAAAAGTTAGATTCCCATAGGAAAGCAGAGCTCCTCAGAGTCTTTATGAGCTGCTGAAGGGCTCTGCATAAGGCAGCGATCCCCACACAACAGCATCGCACACGTCCCCCGGTGCCTTCCTCCCCCCACCTTCTCCCCTGGGCCTGGATCCGTCTCTGGGGGTCTCTGAATCTCCTGCTCGCTGCGAAGGAACGGCTGGGACCGGGCTGTACTGTGCCCCGACTCCTCCCCCTGCCGTCCAATCGCAGCAGCAGGAAGGGGCGGGGCTGCAGCAGAGCTCTCCTGTGATTAGGCTCCCACCCTGCCTGTCTCGCCCTCACAACAATGGCGGAGCTGTAGCTTCCGGTCGTGACCGAGAGCCCGGCCGTGCGCTGCGAGAGCGGGCAGCGTCCGCCCTGCCGGGAAAAGCCGCTTAGCACGGAAGGAGCAATGGGGGCTAAGGCTGGGGGGAAGCGCGGGTTCTGGCCCAGACATGAGCTGCGCTTTACGGCCTCCTCCTCCCCAGGCTTTAAGCTTGCAAGTCTTGCAAACCGTGCAAAGGTCCCCGGGGTTTAAGCGGCTCTTCCCGCCAGCCTGCTCTAAGTGCTCCGTGTTCACGGTCTGATTGTGACAGAGGGGTTGGCATGGAACCAGAAATCGGTTAAATGAACGAATGAATGACCGAGGGATGCGATGTGTGTGAGAGAATGAGCGGTAAATATCGCACACGGGGAAGGCTAAATCTGTCCTGGGGGCTTCCTTTCCCAGGGCAGTGCTGGACGGTCTGTGCCGGCAAGAGATGGCTCAGAAGCTCCCCCGCAGCCCGGGTCTAACAGCCCCTGCTAGAAACCCATAATCTCTGCACGTTTAATGTTTGTTTGCATAGGGGAGGAGGTTTCACCGCGCACTGTGTGCGTTAGAAAGATTCTTTTATTTTAAGAGAGAACATTTCATTCTTGTGATTGCGGGCGAGGATCTGTTAATCACTGGAGGGTGTAATACAAGAGAGTCCTGGAAAGAGGGGTAAAACTCCGGAGCCTCTGTCCCCGGCTGCCTGGAGAGTGCAGAGCCGGCTGTGAAGGGCTGGTCCTTAGGCTGGAGTCCTGTGCTAGGTGAAGAATAAGGGGTAAAAAAAACCCGGGAAAGTCTGTAACCGGCTGATTGGTGGCTCAGCAGCTAGGTGGGGGCCAGTGTAGGTGAGTGGTGCGGGTGGATGGGGAGGAGGTGGGTCAGTTAGACCTGTGTTCCAAGCATATTCCGGTGAATACCTCTAATGAGAAAGATCCTTAATTAATAACAAGAAAGAGCCACCAGCAGCTGGGGCTTTTACTACTTTCTACCAGGCAAATTTCCCCAAAACTACCCCTTTCTGGTCTTTGTGATCAGTAACATCCTCTGTCGCGGAGAGGATGCTATAATCCACGGTGTTACTAAGTTGGTGGGGCTTCGAACCCACAACCTCACTGTTACTAACCCGGCTCCCAACCCTTGGGTCAGCGAGGCTTTCACACTAATCTCATTTCGGAACTTATATTTGACCTTTTCAGGGTATAAAAACGCCTCCCCACCCACCTCCTAAAAGATAAGAGTTAAAAACCCGGGAGCGTTTGTACCCAGCTGACTGGTGGCTCAGCAGCTCTGTCTGACGGCTCCGTTACAGGGATTTACTCGAATATACGAGGGCGCGGGTTCGAGTCTAGCTTAGTCAGAAGCTAGGTGGGGGGCCAGTGTAGGGAAGCGGTGCCACCAGCAGACTGGGGGTTTTACTACTTTCTACTAGGAAAAATGGCCCAAATTTCACCAAAACTACCCCTTTCGAATCCTTGTGATCAGTAACATCCTCTGTCGCGGACAGGATGTTATACTACCGAGCTGATGGGGCTTCGAACCCACAGCCTCACTGTTACTAACCCGGCTCCCAACCCTTGGGTCAGCGAGGCTTTCACACCAATGACTTTTCGGAACTTATATTTGACCTTTTCAAGGAACAGCAACGCCTCCTCCAACCACCTCCGGAAAGATAACTTTATCAGGAGCACTACAGCTTTCCAGCATCCCCCAGTGGCTCAGAGCTCAGAGGGAAACACTTATAAGTCACAAGTCCCACGGTTCGGCCTCCGTTTTATTTAAATACAATTGGATTTGCTTTTTGTTTTGTTTTTACAATAAACTTTTTTCTTTAGAAAACAGCATCATAATGCAATCAGCTAGAATCAACAGGAAATACAAGGTATAGAATATCCTCAACCATTATTTCATTACCCCTCCCGCCCTTGACAATATTAGGATTTCCACTTCCACAGGTTTGTAAAAGCATCTGGTCTGTTTTTTCCTTATTGCGTGAAATTTTCTATCCTGTGCATCTCATCCGGACGGCTGCAGGCCCGCGACATTGCCGGAGCGGCGATCTTCTTCCATTCGGCCGGATCCGAGCATCTCGCAGCCTTAAGAACCTGAGACATGAACTGCTTGACCTGTGCAGGAGCCTCCTCGATCGCCGCATTAAACAGCAAGAAGTTAGATTCCCATAGGAAAGCAGAGCTCCTCAGAGTCTTTATGAGCTGCTGAAGGGCTCTGCATAAGGGAGCGATCCCCACACAGCAGCATCGCACACGTCCCCCGGTGCCTTCCTCCCCCCACCTTCTCCCCTGGGCCGCGATCTCTCTCTCTGTAGGGCTCTTTGCAGCTCCTGACCGGACAGAGGGTGAGATCCTGGGCCCCGGTCCCTCCCTCCACGTCCCCTCTGCCCGCGGGTCTCCCTACCTTCTCCCCTGGGCCTGGATCCGTCTCTGGGGTTCTCTGAATCTCCTGCTCGCTGCGAAGGAACGGCCGGGACCGGGCTGTGCTGTGCCCCGCCTCCTCCCCCTTCCGTCCATTCGCAGCAGCAGGAAGGGGCGGGGCTGCAGCAGAGCTCTCTCCTGTGATTAGGCTCCCACCCTGCCTGTCTCGCCCTCACAACCATGGCGGAGCTGTAGCTTCCGGTCGGTGACCGAGAGCTCGGCCGTGCGCTCCGATAGCGGGCAGCGTCCGCCCTGCCGGGAAAAGCCGCTTAGCACGGAAGGAGCAATGGGGGCTAAGGCTGGGGGGAAGCGCGGATTCTGGCCCAGGCATGAGCGGCCCTTTATGGCCTCCCCCTCCCCAGGCTTTAAGCTTGCAAACCGTGCAAAGGTCCCCGGGTTTTAAGCGGCTCTTCCCGCCAGCCTGCTCTCACTGCTCCGTGTTCAAGGTCTGATTGTGATAGAGGTGTTCGCATGGAACCAGATAACGGTTAAATAAACAAATGAATGAATGACCGAGGGATGCGATGTGTGTGAGAGAATGAGCGGTAAATATCGCACACGGGGAAGGCAAAATCTGTCCTGGGGGCTTCTTTTCCCAGGGCAGTCCTGGACGGTCTGTGCCGGTGAGAGATGGCTCAGAAGCTCCCCCGCAGCCCGGGTCTAACAGCCCCTGCTAGAAACCTATAATCTCTGCACGTTTAATGTTTGTTTGCATAGGGGAGGAGGTTTCACCGCGCACTGTGTGCGTTAGAAAGATTCTTTTATTTTAAGAGAGAACATTTCATTCTTGTGGTTGCGGGCGAGGAGCTGTTAATCACCGGAGGGTGTAATACAAGAGAGTGGTGGAAAGAGGGGTAAAACCTCGGAGCCTCTGTCCCCGGCTGCCCGGAGAGTGCAGAGCCGGCTGTGAAGGGCTGGTCCTTAGGCTGGAGTCCTGTGCTAGGAGAAGAATAAGGGGTAAAAACCCGGGAGAGTCTGTACCCAGCTGACTGGTGGCTCAGCAGCTCTGTCCGATGGCTCCGTTACAGGGATTTACTCGAATATAGGAGGGCGCGGGTTCGAGTCTAGCTTAGCCAGAAGCTAGGTGGGGGCCAGTGTAGGGAAGCGGTGCGGGTGGATGGGGCGGAGGGGGGGGTCAGTTAGACCTGTGTTCCAAGCATATTCCGGTGAATACCTCTAATGAGAAAGAGCCTTAATTAATAACAAGAAAGAGCCACCAGCAGACTGGGGGTTTTACTACTTTTTACTAGGAATAATAACTCAAATTTCACCAAAACTACCTCTTTTTGACTGGAGAGGATGCTACAACCCACGGTGTTACGGAGCTGGTGGGGCTTCAAGGTTACTGAGCTGGTGCAGCATCCTCTCCGCGACAGAGGCTCAGTAACATCCTCTGTCGAGGAGAGGATGCTACAACCCACGGTGTTTCGGAGCTGGTGGGGCTTCGAACCCACAACCTCAATGTTACCGAGCTGGTGGGGCTTCGAACCCACAACCTCAATGTTACCGAGCTGGTGGGGCTTCGAACCCACAACCTCAATGCTACTAACCCGGCTCCCAACCCTTGGGTCAGCGAGGCTTTCACACCAACTACTTTTCGGAACTTATATTTGACCTTTTCAAGGAACAGCAACGCCTCCCCAACCACTCCGGAAAGATAACTTTATCAGGAGCACTACAGCTTTCCAACATCCCCCAGTGGCTCAGAGCGAGACACTTATAAGTCACAAGTCCCACGGTTCAGCCTCTGTTTTATTTAAACACAATTGGATTTGGTTTTGTTTTTTTTTTTGATTTTACAATAAACTTTTTTCTTTAGAAAACAGCATCATAATGCAATCAGCTAGAATCGACAGGAAATACAAAGTATAGAATATCCTCAACCATTATTTCATTACCCCTCCCGCCCTTGACAATATTAGGATTTCCACTTCCACAGGTTTGTAAAAGCATCTGGTCTGTTTTTCCTTATTGCGTGAAATTTTCTATCCTGTGCATCTCATCCGGACGGCTGCAGGCCCGCGACATTGCCGGAGCGGCGATCTTCTTCCATTCGGCCGGATCCGAGCGTCTCGCAGCCTTAAGAACCTGAGACATGAACTGCTTGACCTGTGCAGGAGCCTCCTCGATCGCCGCATTAAACAGCAAAACGTTAGATTCCCATAGGAAAGCAGAGCTCCTCAGAGTCTTTATGAGCTGCTGAAGGGCTCTGCATAAGGCAGCGATCCCCACACAGCAGCATCGCACACGTCCCCCGGTGCCTTCCTCCCCCCACCTTCTCCCCTGGGCCGCGATCTCTCTCTCTCTGTAGGGCTCTTTGCAGGTCGCGGCCGGACAGAGGGTGAGATCCTGGGACCCGGTCCCTCCCTCCACGTCCCCTCTGCCCGCGCCTCTCCCTACCTTCTCCCCTGGGCCTGGATCCGTCTCTGGGGCTCTCTGAAGCTCCTGCTCGCTGCGAAGGAACGGCTGGGACCCGGCTGTGCTGTGCCCCGCCTCCTCGCCCCTACCGTCCAATCGCAGGAGTAGGAAGGGGCGGGGCTGCAGCAGGGCTCTCCCGTGATAGGCTCCGACCCTGCCTGTCTCGCGCTCGCAACCATATAATATAATAATAATAATAAGAAAGAGCCACCAGCAGCTGGGGATTTTACTACTTTCTACTCGGAAAAATGGCCCAAATTTCACCAAAACTACCCCTTTCTAGTCCTTCGCGGGGAGCATGTTATACTCCACGGTGTTACTGAGCTGGTGGGGCTTCGAACCCACAACCTCCCTGTTATTAACCCGGCTCCCAACCCGTGGGTCAGCGAGGCTTTCACACTCAGTACTTTTCGGAACTTATATTTGACCTTTTCAGGGAGTTAAAAACGTCTTCCCCCACCCACCTCCGAAAAGATATCTTTAGCAGGAGAACTGCCTCCTCCCAAACTCCATCAGTAGCTCAGGGCTCAGAGGGAGGCAATTATAAACCACAAGTCTCCTGGTTCACATTCAGCCTCTGTTTTATTTAAACACACTTCGATGTGTTTTTTATTACAATAAACTTTTTTTTTTTATCAGGAAAACAGGAAGTCCATAACACCTCTATCCATCATAATTCAGTCAACAGCCAATACAAAGTATAGAACAATATCCCCAGCCCTTCTTTTATTCCCTGCCCCGGAGAATGCTAGGATTTCCACTTCTCCTAGGGCTTCCCTATAGTTGTAAAGGATCCAGCCCGTTTCTCCGTATTGCCCTGACCTGCTCCATCCCCTGTGCATCTCATCCGGACGGCTGCAGGCCCGTGACATTGCTGGACCGGCGATCTTCTTCCATTCGGCCGCACCCCAGCCTGCTAGACTGGCATCGGTGGTCACCACCACCCAATTTGGCAGATCGAGGGACACGCCACGGGCCAGGTTCGGCGGATCCAACCACCAGCCCAGACTGTCCCTGGCATTCTGCGGGAGCGGGAGAATCATCTGGTAGTCCTGCGATACTGGTTTCCAACGGGAGAGGAGCGCCCACTGTAAGGTCCTGAGGTGCGCGAAAGCCCAAGGTACAAGGTCGATGGTGGACCCCATCACTCCCAGGAGTTGCAGGTAGTCCCAGGGGGTGGGCTCTGGTAACGCAGCGAACCGTCGAGTGTGATCCCGCAAGGATTGAGCTTTGTCCTGGTGCAGAAAAACTTTGCCCAGTAGGGTGTCGAAGGTGGGCATGAGGGAGCTCTTGGAGAAGTTCACTACCCATCCCAGGGAATGTAGAAACCGTACTACTCGAGTCACCGCTGAGCGTCCATGATCGAATGACTTCGCCCGGAGGAGCCAATCGTCCAGATAAGGATGAACCAGGATGCCCTCCTTCCGGAGAGCTGCCGCCACGACTACCATGATCTTGGTGAAGGTGCGCGGCGCCGTCGCCAATCCGAACGGGAGAGCCGTGAACTGAAAATGCTGGTCCAGAATTTCGAAACGAAGGAAACGGTGGTGGTCCGGGCGGATGGGAATGTGCAGGTAGGCCTCCGTTAAGTCCAGGGAGGCGAGGAACTCCCCCCGATGCACCGCCGCAATCACTGACCGGAGCGTTTCCATGCGGAACCGAACGACTCGAAGGGATTTGTTGACTTCCTTGAGGTCTAGGATAGGCCGGAAGGAACCGTCCTTCTTTGGTACGACGAAATAGATGGAATAGTGGCCCGAGCCCACCTCTCCGAAGGGCACGGGCGCAATAGCGCCTATCTCCCGGAGTCCGTCCAGAGTCAGCTGCACCGCTCCTCTCTTGAGGTCCGAGCCACAGGGGGAAAAGATGAACCTTCCCTGCGGGGGGCGGACAAATTCCAATGCGTAGCCGTGTTTTATGGTATCCAGGACCCACTGGTCCGAGGTGATCCGTGCCCACTCCGCGTAGAAATACGTTAGTCGGTCCCCAATCCTGGGGACAGGGGAGTGGGCGAGACTGGCATCATTGTGAAGAATTGGTAGAGGGGTTCCCGGGTCCGGGAGTAGTGCGTGCGGGCCGACGCCCGCGAAAGGAGCGCGACCAGGGCTGAGACCTGGGGGCGGATGACCGGGAGCCCGCCTGTCTGTATCCCCTGTGGCGCCGTTGCGCTCTGGCTCTGGTCCGAGAAGAAGAAAATGCTCTGGATGGTCGAAACCTATCCTCCGGCAGCCGATGAACAGCGTTCTCCCCCAGGGACTTGATGATCTGGTCCAAATCCTCCCCGAAGAGGAACTTGCCCCTGAAGGGAAGAGAGCCCAGACTCGACTTAGAGGACGTATCAGCCGCCCAATTGCGTAGCCACAGTAGTCGTCGTACTGCCACTACCGAAACCATGGATCTTGCGAGGACCCGAAAGAGGTCGTACGAGGCGTCCGCCCCATACGCCACTGCGGCTTCCAGCCGATCTGCCTGGGCAGCCTCATCGGCCGGCAGGACCTGAGACGTGAAGAGTTGTTGCACCCAAAGGAGACTAGCCCGCTGGGCAAGCGAACTGCACATCACCGCCCGCATACCCAGAGTGGAGACCTCGAAAACCCGCTTAAGGAAAACTTCCAACTTACGATCCTGTGTGTCCCGCAACGCCGCACCTCCCGTTACTGGGATAGTCATCCTCATCGTGACCGCCGACACTGCGGAGTCCACCTTTG
This sequence comes from Rhinatrema bivittatum, assembly GCF_901001135.1. NCBI lineage: Eukaryota > Metazoa > Chordata > Amphibia > Gymnophiona > Rhinatrematidae > Rhinatrema > Rhinatrema bivittatum. The sequence goes on along the minus strand of NW_021821063.1, from coordinate 31,481 downwards.
GGACCTTGATGAGGTCCAGAAAATCTTCGGGGAGCGGGTACAGCTTTTCCATAGCCCGGCTGCTCTTCAGGGAGGCCTCCGGGGTGTCCCATTCCCTGGTGAGAAGTTGTAAAAACGAGTCATGAATGGGAAAAGCCCGCGCCCTCGGCCGGAGTGCCGCCAGGACAGGATCTCCCTTCCTTGAAGAAGTGACGACAGCGGGAGCTACTGGGGCAGGCGGGTCTGGTGGCGGGTCCAAATCTAATTCTTGGATGATCTGCGGGATGAGGTCGTCCAGCTCTTCCCTCTGGAAGAGGCGTAGGGTACGCGGATCATCCCCCTCCTGCGTGCCGTCCCCTTGTCCCCCGTCCGGGAGGTCAAGTCCATGTCCCGCTGGGTCTGGCACCGCCCCCACTGCTGCAGGCGTGGATCGGACCCGGGTAGGAAGGCGGGAGGCCCCCACTCCCGGAGGGTCGGGGGGGGGGGGCCGGCGTCGAGGGCGACATCCGAGGGATCTTAGGAGGGGGGGGGGGGGGGTCCCACAGGTGCTTCCAGCCCCTGCAGATAAGCGGTATGCATGAGCAGGATAAACTCCGGAGAGAACCCCGGCCTGCTCGGGTGCGCTTCGGGGGCGGCGTGGTTCCTGCTCCCTGGCTCTGGGTGCTTGGTTCCTGCACCAAAATCGGGGGAACACCCCCGCTGGTAGAGTCCTCCAGGGATCCGTTCTCCCTCGTGGCCTCCAGGGATCCGTTCCCCCTTGTGGCCTGCGCCTCAGGGCGCTCAGAATGTAAAATGGCCGCCGTTCCCGCCAAAAATGGCGGAGTGGCCGGCCCGCGCCGCCCGGGCAAAAAAGAGAAATCAGTCAGGGACTGTGAGGTACCTTCCCCCCCGGGAAGGCATCGTGCACAAATGCCCTCCCGGGAAATCCGGGACCCCGGATCTCCGCAGGCCGCACAGCGGGACGGCCGCAGCATCGGGATCGCTGTAGGAGAAAAGAAAAAGCCACGGGGGAGGGGGGGGGCCACGCGCACAAAAGCGCCGCTGCGGGGGGGCCCGGTCGGCCCGCACTGCCCGCTGTCTGAAAATAGAGTAGGGTGCCGCGGGGGGGCCTTCCCGGCCACACGACCCGCCCCCGACATCTTTCCCTAAATGGCTCAGCAGCCCATGAGGAGCTGTAAAATGGCCGCGGGTGAGGGAGTAAAGAGCGAAGAGGCCGGCTCCACCGGCTTTCGCGGGCTGAGCTGTGAAGGAAAAAACTACAAAGGAAAAACAAACTTACCCCTGGCTGCAACGAGAAATAAACAGCAAGGCCGCAGAGAAGAGACAAGGAAGAGAAGCCACTCCCCAGAAGTTGAAAGAACTCTGCCTTACTTTTTTTTTTTTTTTTTAAATTAATACAAACTTGATCCACAGAAAAAGACAACAACAAGCCATAATCAAGCAAGAAAGTGAAGAAAAAGGAAAAGGAGGGGAAGTCTGATTCCCCTACTCGCATCTGCTGGAGTCAGAAGATACTGAACTCCTGCAGAGGGGGTAGTAGTATATATGGTGACGCCCCCTCAAAGCTTGTGCTGACTCCATCTGCTGGATTGGGGACATAACCCACTGTCTGGACTGATCCAGGTACGTACAGGGAACCAGGGATCGCTGTTCCAGTACCTGAGGGACCTCAGCCCAGCCGGGCGCTTCCAGCTCACTAATGCCACCTCTGGTGGTTCCATATACTGTTTAATAAAAGAACTAGTCTGTGTCTGTCTCCATTATCATCAGGGGCATTTGTATTGTATCGTTAAATAGGGCGCGGGAAAACCGGCACACCAAAAAAACCCTAAAACCCACCCCGAACCTTTAAAACAAATCCCCCACCCTCCCGAACCCCCCCCCAAATGTTTTAAATTACCTGGGGTCCAGCTCTCTGGCCACGGCTGCGTTGAGAAATGGCGCCGGTGGCCCTTTGCCCTTATCATGTGACAGGGCAAAGGTAGCGCCGGTGCCATTTTGGTTCCTGGCTCCCGACGTCATGCTTGCAGATTGCTCCCGGACCCCCGCTGGACCCCCAGGGAATTTTGGCCAGCTTGGGGGGGCCTCCTGACCCCCACAAGACTTGCCAAAAGTCCAGCGGGGGTCCGGGAGCGACCTCCTGCACACGGGCCGTATTGCCAATCTTCAAAATGGCGCCGACGCTACCTTGAACCTCACTATGTCATACGGGCGACCTCACTCCTGCCCTGCAGCACCTCCTGCTATTCCAGTACTGAGACCCTGACACACAGCTCTGCCAATGCAGCTCACTCCTGCCCTGCAGCACCTCCTGCTATTCCAGTACTGAGACCCTCACACACAGCTCTGCCAATGCACCTCACTCCTGCCCTGCAGCACCTCCTGCTATTCCAGTACTGAGACCCTCACACACAGCTCTGCCAATGCACCTCCCTCCTGCCCTGCAGCACCCCCTGCTATTCCAGTACTGAGACCCTCACATACAGCTCTACCAATGCACCGCACTCCTACCCTGCAGCACCTCCTGCTATTCCAGTACTGAGACCCTCACACACAGCTCTGCCAATGCACCTCACTCCTGCCCTGCAGCACCCCCTGCTATTCCAGTACTGAGACCCTCACACACAGCTCTGCCAATGCACCTCACTCCTGCACTGCAGCACCTCCTGCTATTCCAGTACTGAGACCCTCACACACAGCTCTGTCAATGCCTCTCACTCCTGCCCTGCAGCACCCCCTGCTATTCCAGTACTGAGACCCTCACACACAGCTCTGCCAATGCACCTCACTCCTGCCCTGCAGCACCCCCTGCTATTCCAGTACTGAGACCCTCACACAGAGCTCTGCGTTAGAAAGATTCTTTTATTTTAAGAGAGAACATTTCATTCTTGTGATTGCGGGCGAGGAGCTGTTAACCCCTGGATGGTGTAATACAAGAGAGTCCTGGAAAGAGGATTAAAAACCCCGGAGCCTCTGTCCCCAGCTGCAATATGGAGAAACAGGCTGGATCCTTTACAACTATAGGGAAGCCCTAGGAGAAGGGGAAATCCGAGCATTCTCCGGGGCGGGGGAATAAAGGAAGGGCTGGGGATATTGCTCTGTACTTTGTATCGGCGGATGACTAAATTATGATGGATAGAGGCATTGTGGACTGTTTTCCTAATAAAGAAAAGTTTATTGTAATAAAAATCACACAGAAGTGTGTTTAAATAAAACAGAGGCTGAATGTGAACCGTGTGGCTTATAAATGGCTCCTTCTGAGCCCTGAGCCACCAGTGGATCCTGGGAGGCTGTGGTGCTCCTGGTAAAGATATCTTTTCGGAGGTGGTGGGGGAAGGCAAGATGGGATCACAATAATCAGGAAGGGGCTGGTGGGATTTTGAAAGGAAAAAGTTTATGGGAAAGAAACATGGAAATGCTGACTTCCTGTTCAGGGAGGGGGTAGGGAAGACTCCTGAAAAAGTGGGGAGGTGTGTGATGGGGTCAGTATACTGTCCAGGGAGGTAGGTCAAAACCCCAGAAACAAAAAATCCCCGGAACCAAAAATCTGCAGGGAAGGGGGAAGAAATACCAGGTGACACAGAGTCAGTCGGGCTGGTTCCTTCCCCCTGAAGCATCGGAGAAACCTGAGACACAGGTGTGGGAGGGAGAGGGTGGGGCCTCGGGAACCAATCCCTGGCCAGCAGGGGAGGGGAAGGAAGAGGGTGGGGCCTCGGGAACCAATCCCTGGCCAGCAGGGGAGGAGTCTCCATCCTATAAAAAAAGGAGCCAAGGTGAAGCCTTTCAAGTCTCTTTCCAGGTACTGGAGAGGAGGGAGTGGGACCAGGCTGCCTGATGCTGCTGAGGACTGCTTTACTGTGGGAGAAAGGACTGAAACCCTGGTACCAGAGAAGGTGAGTGCAGATTCCAAACCTTCCCTTTTTTTTTTTATTGCTAATGAACTATTTCCAAGGCTGCCAATTGGGTGGAGGTATTTCTGGGGAGTGTGGTAGAGAGCAGAGATAGGAGGGAGGAGGCAGAGAGGGCAGCAGGGCTGCACTTAAATTCTTTGCTGGCCTGCTTTGGACACTTTTTTTTGGTTTGTTAGGACTTGTGGCAGGGAGAGAAGAGGTCTGTGAAATAAAGACTAAGCTTCAAGGGGAAAAGCCAGGCTCAGCACTCACTGGTTGGGCTTGGTGCTTCCCTGCCAGCCCAATGAGGGTTTCAATCACGCAAGGGAAACCGGTGGAGAAATTTTATAACGGAGAGCCTTTGGACTTTTGATGTTCCTGGGAGTGTTTGTTGCCAGAGAGCCAGTTTGGAAAATGGAGCAGTGGAGTCAATCAGATGGACCAGGGCTGACAAGAGTTGAGAGGAAATGTAATATAGGGTTAGAGAACAAATCAGACCTGCCAGAGCCCTGCTTAAAATGCTTAATCTCTGCTGGTGGACCTGGGACCTTTGGCAGAGGGTTAGACTCCTGCAGCCAGTGTGTGGCAGGGCCTGATGTGTCCTCTAGCACTGTTAAGTTGTGTGCCAGGTCTTGCAAGCTAAAGAAGGTTATAAGCATTTGGCAGGGCTCTGACTATTCTTTAGCTTGTGTGTGAGGTCTTGCAAGCCTACAAAGGCTGGTTAGGCCCTGGAACAAGCCAGGCTGAATCATTTCTAGGTGGTTCCCTGACAATTCCAGTTCTTCCAACCTCACCAATGCAGTCAGGGTGGGTAATCTTTCAAGTTGCATGTGCCCAAGTTAAGATACCTCAAACTGACAAAAGGCCTTCAAAGGCAGCTTCTGAAATATATATTTATTTACAACTTTTTTTTATACTGAAGTTCAGGTAACAATTACTTATCACTCTGGTTTACATTATAACAAGTAGAAAATATTGACAACATATGTCTTACAATGAGCAAGGGACTGAACAACTTGGATAATATAACATAAGAGGGGGTACTTTCAATAGGGTTATTTCTCAGCCACAGCTCATTAACTTTGAAGGGTATTCAAAAGCTTGAGTGGGAACAGTGGTCAAGTGGCTATCTGACCCAGCATGGCAATATCTTATAATTGAGATGGCCATGAATTAAGGGAAGGCTTGTTGAAACAGCCAAGTAGTTTTTTTTCTGAACATCAGTAGACAGGGTTCTTGTCTTAGATCAGGGGGGCGTGGCATTCCAGATGTTTGGCCCTGCTATCAGAGGGCTCGTTCTCTGGTGGCTGCATGAAAGGTGGATTTGGTTGGGAGGGTGCTTAGTGATCCCTGTAGGCTTCTCTGATAGGTTTCGAGGTGTGGATAGTGAGTGGGCATGGAAGATTGATAGGGATCTGTTTGTGAATGCTTTTGTGAATGATGGTGAGAGTCTTGTGTAAGATTAAACTCCACTGGCTTATGAGTAGCCAGTGGAGTTTAAAGTCAGTAAGGGTCATGTGACTTAGTTTGTGGGATATGATTAGGAGTTTGGTTTTGGAAGTATTCAGGGCAAGGTTCATTTGGGTGAGTAATTGGTTGATAGTATTGAGGTGGGTTTCCCATGGAGTGATTTGGGTATAGATTCAGTATTAGGGATTAGAATTTGGAAGTTATGTGCATAGATGAAGTGTGAGCCCTAGGTCGGATAAGTTTACATATGGGAAGCATGTAGATGTTGAAGAGATGAACCTTGGGGCACTCCTTGAGTGAGTTTGATAGGTTCTGATTTGCTGTTGCCTATTTTGACTTTATCTGTTTTCTAGATATGAGACAAACCAGCATAGGGCCGTGCCAGTTAGACCAATTTCGGTTAGTCTGTCTATGAGGATCTTGTGAGTGGTATCAAATGCTGTGGAGATGTCCAACATTGCTAAGATATAGGACTAGCCATTATCTATACCTCTGAACTGGCGGTGAGGGAGATTATTGTTTTGGTGCTGACGAACTTGCAAAAACCGAATTGGGATGGATATAGAATGTGTTTTTGTAAAGTGTTTGGTATGTTGGGTGTTTACTACTTTTTTGAATAGTTTAAGCTAAGAAGTGGAGAATGGATATTGGCCTGAAGATAGCTGGATCTGAGGGGCCCCAGTATCCTGCGGGTGCAACAGTGGATGGCCGTTTTCAATGTTCATGCTTCAGTGATAGGTCCTGTGGGAAGTGCTTGTGCCAAAGACATAGTTTCGATGCACATACACACATATATCGCTATATATAGTCTGTTTTATTAGATAAAAGGGATACAAACATACATATTACTAAACATTTGAGTTATTTCAGAATTATATAAATACATATTAGAACAAGTAGTGTTCTAGTCCTGAATAATAGCCTTTTCCCTAAGCTGTGACACCTTTTCTTGGACCAACACAGAAATTATCATTCTACATGAGCTTTGGAGAGCATCCAGGTCATGTCTTTAGAAGAAGGGAGCTGATTGGTCTGGAAAGCTCATACAGTACTGGGGTAAAAGGAGCGAGGATTAGCTATGTGAGGCCTGACCAGATTGCATTACAAATGTTCATCTGCACTAAAATACCCCATCACCACTGCAAAGATCACCATTCAAGCTCTAAAATCAACATTTACAGGTGAGTTGATCACGTCAGTGTAAGATGCTATTGGAGCAGTTTTCTAAAGTCATTTACCTGTGCAGTGCACTTAATGTAGATACAATTATTGACAATGAGGGTAAAGCAGATTTACCCATGTGAAACCTAGTTTTAAGCCTGTAAATGGTGTTGGGCTGGAAATAAAAATGATTCAAAATACGTTGAATGAACTTCAAGCCCTGGCTGAAAGCAGACAAGGCAATGGATGGCCCCAGATTCTGTTGCACTTCCATGTTAACCGGCCTCACAGTGTAAATATATACATAAAAATACAAAGCACACATATACCACACATATATAGATATATATACATAGTGTAAATATATACATAAAAATACAAAGCACACATATATACTACATACATATACATATAGGCACCAGTCACACACTTGCATATACATAAAACGCACCCATGTATATACTTTCTATGCTCCTGGAAAGACTGGTTAATAGTTCAATTTAACCAAATTAGCTGCCATTTTATTGTATTGACTGATTTATGTGCTCTCTGGTTATTTTTCTCCCCTTTACATAATGCTTTGTAATTCCTGAGGAGACTGAATCGAGGCACAGGAGTCTCCACTGTTTTGGCAGCACTTTTACCCCTTATAGGCAACATTTTACAATAATAAATGCAGGGTCTCTTCCTTTCTTATAGGTAACATTATACAGGAATAGATGCAGGCTCTCTTCCATTATTATAGCTAACATTATACAGGAATAGATGCAGGGTCTCTTCCTTTCTTATAGGTAACATTATACAGGAATAGATGCAGGGTCTCTTCCTTCCTTATAGGTAACATTATACAGGAATAGATGCAGGGTCTCTCGTGTCAGGCTGTGTTGGCAGCAGTTCTCTTCCTTTCTTATAGGAAACATTATACAGGAATAGATACAGGGTCTCTTCCTTTCTTATAGGTAACATTATACAGAAATAGATGCAGGCTTTCTTCATTCTTATAGGTAACATTATACAGGAATAGATGCAGGGGTCTCTCCTGTCAGGCTGTGTTGGCAGCAGTTCTCTTCCTTTCTTATAGGTAACATTATACAGGAATAGATGCAGGCTCTCTTCCTTTCTTATAGGTAACATTATACAGGAATAGATGCAGGCTCTCTTCCTTTCTTATAGGTAACATTATACAAGAATAGATTCAGGCTCTCTTCCTTTCTTATAGGTAACATTATACAGGAATAGATGCAGGGTCTCTACCTTTCTTATAGGTAACATTATACAGGAATAGATGCAGGCTCTCTTCCATTATTATAGCTAACATTATACAGGAATACATGCAGGCTCTCTTCTTCCTTATAGGTAATGTTATTCAGGAATAGAAGCAGGGTCTCTTCCTTTCTTATAGGTAACATTATACAGGAATAGATGCAGGCTCTCTTCCTTTCTTATAGGTAACATTATACAGGAATAGATGCAGGCTCTCTTCCTTTCTTATAGGTAACATTATACAGGAATAGATGCAGGCTCTCTTCCTTTCTTATAGGTAACATTATACAGGAATAGATGCAGGCTCTCTTCCTTTCTTATAGGTAACATTATACAGGAATAGATGCAGGCTCTCTTCCTTTCTTATAGGTAACATTATACAGGAATAGATGCAGGCTCTCTTCCTTTCTTATAGGTAACATTATACAGGAATAGATGCAGGCTCTCTTCCTTTCTTATAGGTAACATTATACAGAAATAGATGCAGGCTCTCTTCATTCTTATAGGTAACATTATACAGGAATAGATGCAGGCTCTCTTCCATTCTTATAGGTAACATACAGGAATAGATGCAGGGTCTCTTCCATTCTCATAGGTAACATTATGCAGCGTCTCTCGTGTCAGGCTGTGTTGGCAGCAGTTCGCTTCCATTCTTATAGGTAACATTATACAGGAATAGATGCAGGGTCTCTTCCTTCCTTATAGGTAACATTATACAGGAATAGATGCAGGGTCTCTTCCATTCTTATAGGTAACATTATACAGGAATAGATGCAGGCTCTCTTCCATTCTTATAGGTAACATCATACAGGAATAGATGCAGGCTCTCTTCCATTCTTATAGGTAACATTATACAGGAATAGATGCAGGGTCTTGTATCAGACTGTGAGTAGTATAATGGGTACACTCTTTTTGCCTTAACCTCTACTTTTGACCTTCAACTCTGCTCTGCTGCTCCTACTCACCAGCATGGCTGCTCCCTTAACACACAACTTTGACCTTTATCTCTGCTCTTTTGCCTCTATTGATCAGCTACGCTCTTTCTGCCTTAACCACTACTTTTAACCTTTTGACCTTCAACTCTGTTCTGCCGCTCCTACTCACCAGCATGGCTGCTTCATTAATATATAAATTTGAACCTTCCGCTATTCAACAGCATAGAAACTGCCTTGACTTAGTCCTTTAAACTGCTGTCTGAGTTCTTCATCACAGTTCTTTCCTTTTATGGTAATCATCTGATAACTTTCACACTTAAATACCCTTCCCCACAGCCTCATCCATTCACCACCACCCTGCTCATAGTTGGGCAATGGAGAGTGACCCCGTGCAAAACGCTCCTTCATCAAGTTGTGAGCGTTTTGAAAGACAGCAAAGAAGGTTTAATTTGTGAAAAGTATAAAATATAATGTAATTCAATGATAAAGTATTTGATTTTAAATTAAATGTATTCAAATTGTTGATATATCTTAATACCAGATGCATTACACCCCCATTTTTGTAAGGGTTTGTAGTTAAAGCTAATTGTATAGATACATTTCTTGGGCTATTTTAAATTTAGAGATTCAGAACTACAAATTCATAGTTTCATTCATTCCTGTTACAATTTTTATTTCAAATACTGACATATATTTTGGATTTTGATACCCAAAATATAGAATTCCTAGACTGTCTTTTCGTCTGGTTTCAGTGGAGATTATTCTCAAATTGTCTTTATAGATGTTACTTTTTGCAAATCACATTTAATTATTGCAATTTTTATTTTTTCTGTTTCTGTGCTTTCACTGAGACGGGCAACAAAAAGCTAAACAATTTATTTTTGTATCATTTTTCCTTAAAATTGAGTGTTTTTGAAAGAAAATGAGACTGGCTTTTTAAGGTGTTTTCTGAGAACAGACTAAAGGATAATTATAGTAATAAAATCAGATTGTGTAGATAAACTCACTGTATTATAATTACTACTCCAGTCTAATAAACTTTTAAAATAAGAATCATAAAATGTATACATGTGTACAAACAATACATACTGAAGAAAAAACTAAGGGGTAGATTTTTAAAAAGAACATGCGTGCGGCCATGTGCTCGCACTATTCGTCACGCGCACATGGACGCGCAATTTTATAACATGCGCAAACATGAGCATGGGATTTTATAATCCACTCATGCATGTGCGGGCGGCGTGCGGAGGGGGGGGGCTATTTTATAAGATTACGCGCGGCGATGCAATTGGGCCTCCCCGAGTTCTCTCCCAGTCTGCTCCAATTAAGGAGCGAATTTTGAGGGAACTTCCTACCATCCTATCCATACTCTCTCTTCCCCTCTCCTCCCCACCCCCTAAACCCTTTCTCCTACATTTCGTTATTTTTGTTGCTTACTACTCCTGAGCAGAAGCAACTTGCGCACACCGGCCAACGGCCGGCACGTACTTCCCCAGCACAGCGGCAAATGGCTACTGTATCGGCTGCCTGCCTTTTGCATGCCCCAACCTTGCCCTGGACCTCGACACCACTTGCTTGTTGTATGCCCTGATCTCTGCTTTCTACGTGACTTTGTCTGACTGCTCCTTATAGGATTCTCGCCTAAGCCCTGCCAGCCCCCGGAACCCAAGGACTCAACCTGTGGGGAACAGGGTTAGTGTAGGTGAAGTCCTAGTCTTAGTCCTTGTAAGAGTGCGTCCACCAGCTGTCGGTGTGGAGCTAGAGAGTTCACCTATTAGGCTACGTCAACCATGCCACAGCCAAGAGGTCACATCCGTATCACAAGGCAATAGAAATAAGGCTCCCAGCAGGGAATGGGGCCCCCTAATCAGCAATGGTTTCCCCTTCCCAAGATTAGAAAAATACCTGAGGTCAAAGATATTCTCCAAAGACTGAATTCTCCCAGTTCTTTCAGTTTCAGGGACAGAGACCCCTATGAGGGTCTCTAAATGAAATCCTTAGAAGTTCTCTACTCTGTACTGAGATGTTAACTAAATCTTTCTGGGTAAAAGGCCCAACAATAAAAACTACATAATATGCCCATGTAAAAAACCTGCGATAGGAAAAAAAAATGCACCAAAACCTGCATTAAAGCCCTGATGCAGAAAAACCACGGGAACAAACAGCATTAGAAATAGCACTAATTTAAAAAATGCTGCAGCATTCCTTATTGGCTGGTAAAAGTGACGTGGGACAAACTGTGATGTGATTGGTATTAAGAACATAAATAATAATAGAATAATAAAAATGAATAGTTACCTGGGACTGGAGCAGGACAAGCAAAAGCAGAGTTCCAGGGGTAGCAATAATTTTTTCTTTAAAGTAGAGCTGTCATTGAGGTTATTTTTTGTGTAACAATTTCTACACTTGTAGGGAGGAGTGTGGACAAGAGGGCTTTGAAAGCCCTAGTGCTGTTTGAGGCCTGTTTTGTTTGTTTGGTGCTCCGATGTCTGAGAATGTTGGCAAAGCTGGCAGGGTGATGTCTGCTTTAAAGCAAATGGAAAGAGGGTGTTTCATATGTTTAGGTTAAACACCCTCCAGCAGGAGGGGGGTCTTGTCCTGCCTGAAGCAGGGCACTCTTTGCTCTGATGCTGAAGGCAGGCAGTGGGTACGTCCCTGATGTTTGTCACTGAGGCTGACCGCTGCTGCCACCTTGTCTATATAAAAAAGGAGGAAACTGACAGCGGAGCCCTGATGGAGAAGCGAAGTGTCTGGGCCTCTGTGCAGATATAAGTGGTGACATCAGCAGGGCACCCGTTACTCCGAGGGGCTATAGCCGTAACCAGGGCTAACGTGCCTTTGGCTTCCCTGCTTACAAGTGCAGTGGTCAGTGATAGCTGAAGGACAGTTTAGAATTTCAGCAGATCTGAGGCATCATTTAAGCACCTGAAGTCAAATGTATCAGAAGTATCAGAAGTGCTGTAAATGTACTCTGACTTCAGGGGCCTATATAAAGTATAATAAGTACTTTTAAGTAATGAAAGAGCACTCACACTGATAGGAAAGAATGAATGAATGAGTGTTTGTAGGTTCCTGCTAAAGGTAAGAAGTAATTTAGGGAAGTTTAAATATACACTTTGTTGCTGTACCGCGTGTTAACACAGCAATTATTAGAATCAATACTAGATTGTGAGTGATCGTGATTATTGATGAACTCTGAAAAATTGAGGATTCAGAGCGCTTCATCAAAGGAAGTGGAGATCACATGAAAGAGACACTCTATTCTGAGGAGTTGTTAAACATGCTGGGGTAGATTTTAAAAGGGTTACAATTAAGTTATGCGCTTAACCCTTTAAACCCCCCCTTCGTCCGCCGAGCCTATTATGCATAGGCTCGGTGGCGCGCACAAGTCCCGAGGCTCTGCTGGGGGGCGTCGGGAGGCACGATGCTCGGGCGTTCCAGGGGCGTGGTTCCGGCCCGGGGGTATTTCAGGGGTGTGGCAGAGGCCTCCGAAATCGCTCCCCGGGCCGGGGAATCGCGCCGACCCTGGATTTTATAATATGCGCACAGCTGCGCGCGCATATTATAAAATCGGGCGTAGATATTAAAATCCGGCCCAATGTGTGTACAAACCCATGGGATAAGACAAAGTAGTGGATGCCACAAAATAGTCTTTTTCAATTTTTAATCATGGAGACGTAAAGAATCAAATATAAATGCCCAACTCTGGCCGAGTTTCGCCACCATTGGTGGCTGCCTCAGGGGCTACAAACAAACATATAAAAGTGTTTTATGTTTTTATTTTTAATGTATTAATCTAAACATATAAATAGTGTATATATAATCATAAATAATATATTAAACATAAAAAATCAAACATGTATATAAATTAAAAAAATTACACCAACATTAACACAATCACTTTTTAAAAACATACAAATCATAAAGTGTATAAAAACTTGTGATGACAATGGAATGTGAACATCAAAGGATAATATGAACTACTTCTGAAATGCTAAAATCAACTTTAACTTCATAAAGTGCAACAGCAAAGGACAGTACCTTGTTAATCACAGAACAGTGTTCAGATGGTCCAGAAAAGGTCAAATATATTACTACATCTATTAAAACAATAAATAGATCAAGGTCAGCTATATGTTAAATCATTACTGTTAAACGGGATGGGATACCTCTACTCCCTTCTTTTTTAGAAAATTATGATGAACTTCATACAGCATTCTCTCAACCTAGCTTGTTGTTGCCCAGGTAGAGTGTCCATCAAGCTAGGTTGAGAGAATGTTGCCCAAATCTCTTCTTGGAGTGAGTTTCCTCACTCCGAAGGTCATCAAATCTTCATAAGAGACCACTGTTGTGTTTGTACGTCTCATGTTGAATGTGAAAGTGGCCCCCAACCCCCTACGCTCATACCTAATCCCCACCTAGAGTTACTAGGTGGGCCTACCATGGGGATACAAATACCTGTCTAGGGAGTAGGATCTATAGCAAGGCTCGCCTCTCTCCCCCCCCCCCCCCCCCCCAATTGTAGTTGAAAACTAAACAGAGGTGGGAGACAATTGCTCAGTGTGCAGCACCTAAGAGCGGAAATAGGCTGTCCGGACACTTTCGTGCAGTGCGATGATTCTTTGGTTGGTTTTATCGCGCATCGCGAAGATATTTTGCGATTTGCGAAAACATCGCCGCACGCGATGTTTCCCCATTGCACGAAAAAAGCATCATGTGCATGGGACATGCCCCTTAATGCGTTACCAATGTGATATTGGTAAATGAGGCCCTTAGTGACATATATGATGTTACAATCTTTGTTAATTTCAAAAAGGGAAATTTCCAAAAGACTTTGCTTTCAAAATTTCTCAACATTACCCCAAGGAATACCCATCTAAAAACCCCCATCCATAATCACACACCGTTCGTACTTACTTACACACGCGCACACACACACATTCTCCATAATACCTCCAATATTAAAATTGCTCAAATTTTGCTCTTATTCTCAAAACGCATTTTTACATGCAGATAAAGATTCTCATTACAATACAAATCTTCAAAATAAGTTTGTTCACAAGCAGAAAAAATTCTATTTCTCAAATTGTTCTCGTTCTCGAAACAAAATTCCTTCAATTCCTCTTCATCCTCTCAACATGTTTCGCCTTTCCACAGGCTTCTTCAGGAGAACTTCAAAGAATTTCTTGCTGCTTATACACCTTTAGCATGTTCGTTAATGTAATATTCCTGTACAGGTTTCATCTACAACAATTAACCTTTTTTAAATAAAGATATATTTCCCAACAAACCCTATACACAAAAAATTCTTTAAACAGCATTCTCACATATTTTACCTATAGGTCCAAGAAACAATTGACGTACAGACAGATACGTTCCCCGACTCCTATTCTTCAATTTTACTTAGGGAATAGCCACTGCTATTAATTGCATCAGTAGCATGGGATCTTCTTAGTGTTTGGGTAATTGCCAGGTTCTTGTGGCCTGGTTTTGGCCTCTTTTGGAAACAGGATGCTGGGCTTGATGGACCCTTGGTCTGACCCAGCATGGCAATTTCTTATGGTAAGGACTGGGAGGTGAGAAGCTGCTGCACCCACCGAAGACCCTCCTTCAACGCGTCTCAAATGAGCTCCCACAAAACAGCCGTTCTTGCAATATGGCGTGAACTTCCTTTGCATGTAACCTATAGCGAATCAAATCAAAATAACAGTTCCCAAATTCCTCTACAAACTCAGAAAAATTCCATCCCATAATTTCCCCACAAGTGAGTCAAAGGTTTGAACGCTATGGAGGTGGTGGCGTTTTTCAGAATTAGTAAGGTAAGTTTCCTTTGATTTTCAGCATATATACCTTTCCCTTGTGGGGAAATTATGGGATGGAATTTTTCTGAGTTTGTAGAGGAATTTGGGAACTGTTTGATTTGATTCGCTATAGGTCACATGCAAAGGAAGTTCACGCCATATTGCAAGAACGGCTGTTTTGTGGGAGCTCATTTGAGATGCGTTGAAGGAGGGTCTTCGGTGGGTGCAGCAGCTTCTCACCTCCCAGTCCTTACCATAAGAAATTGCCATGCTGGGTCAGACCAAGGGTCCATCAAGCCCAGCATCCTGTTTCCAAAAGAGGCCAAAACCAGGCCACAAGAACCTGGCAATTACCCAAACACTAAGAAGATCCCATGCTACTGATGCAATTAATAGCAGTGGCTATTCCCTAAGTAAAATTGAAGAATAGGAGTCGGGGAACGTATCTGTCTGTACGTCAATTGTTTCTTGGACCTATAGGTAAAATATGTGAGAATGCTGTTTAAAGAATTTTTTGTGTATAGGGTTTGTTGGGAAATATATCTTTATTTAAAAAAGGTTAATTGTTGTAGATGAAACCTGTACAGGAATATTACATTAACGAACATGCTAAAGGTGTATAAGCAGCAAGAAATTCTTTGAAGTTCTCCTGAAGAAGCCTGTGGAAAGGCGAAACATGTTGAGAGGATGAAGAGGAATTGAAGGAATTTTGTTTCGAGAACGAGAACAATTTGAGAAATAGAATTTTTTCTGCTTGTGAACAAACTTATTTTGAAGATTTGTATTGTAATGAGAATCTTTATCTGCATGTAAAATGCGTTTTGAGAATAAGAGCAAAATTTGAGCAATTTTAATATTGGAGGTATTATGGAGAGTGTGTGTGTGCGCGTGTGTAAGTAAGTACGAACGGTGTGTGATTATGGATGGGGGTTTTTAGATGGGTATTCCTTGGGGTAATGTTGAGAAATTTTGAAAGCAAAGTCTTTTGGAAATTTCCCTTTTTGAAATTAACAAAGATTGTAACATCATATATGTCACTAAGGGCCTCATTTACCAATATCACATTGGTAACGCATTAAGGGGCATGTCCCATGCACATGATGCTTTTTTCGTGCAATGGGGAAACATCGCGTGCGGCGATGTTTTCGCAAATCGCGAAATATCTTCGGGATGCGAGATAAAACCAACCAAAGAATCATCGCACTGCACGAAAGTGTCCGGACAGCCTATTTCCGCTCTTAGGTGCTGCACACTGAGCAATTGTCTCCCACCTCTGTTCAGTTTTCAACTACAATTGGGGGGGGGGAGAGGCGAGCCTTGCTATAGATCCTACTCCCTAGACAGGTATTTGTATCCCCATGGTAGGCCCACCTAGTAACTCGAGGTAGGGATTAGGTATGAGCGTAGGGGGTTGGGGGCCACTTTCACATTCAACATGAGACGTACAAACAGAACAGTGGTCTCTTGTGAAGATTTGATGACCTTCGGAGTGAGGAAACTCACTCCAAGAAGAGATTTGGGCAACATTCTCTCAACCTAGCTTGATGGACACTCTACCTGGGCAACAACAAGCTAGGTTGAGAGAATGCTGTATGAAGTTCATCATAATTTTCTAAAAAAGAAGGGAGTAGAGGTATCCCATCCCGTTTAACAGTAATGATTTAACATATAGCTGACCTTGATCTATTTATTGTTTTAATAGATGTAGTAATATATTTGACCTTTTCTGGACCATCTGAACACTGTTCTGTGATTAACAAGGTACTGTCCTTTGCTGTTGCACTTTTTTATGAAGTTAGTTGATTTTAGCATTTCAGAAGTAATTCATATTATCCTTTGATCACATTCCATTGTCATCACAAGTTTTTATACACTTTTTTATGATTTGTATGTTCTTTTAAAAAGTGATTGTGTTAATGTTGGTGTAATTTTTTTAATTTATGTACATGTTTATGATTTTTTATGTTTAATATATTATTTATGATTATATATACACTGTTTAGATTATTTATGTTTTTATTTTTAATGTGTTTAACTTATTAAACACTTTTATGTTTGTTTGTAGCCCCTGAGGCAGCCACCAATGGTGGCGAAACTCGGCCAGAGTCGGGCATTTATATTTGATTCTTTACGTCTCCATGATTAAAAATTGAAAGACTATTTTGTGGCATCCACTACTTTGTCTTATCCCACAGGTTTGTACACACATTGGGCCGGATTTTAATATCTACGCCCGATTTTATAATATGCGCGCGCAGCTGTGCGCACATTATAAAATCCTGGGTCGGCGCGATTCCCCGGCCCGGGAGGGATTTCGGAGGCCTCAACCACGCCCCTGGAACGCCCGAGCATCGCGCTGCCCCCGACACCCCCTACCAGAGCCTCGGGACTTGTGCGCGTCTCGGGGCTTGTGCGCGCCATCGAGCCTATGCATAATAGGCTCGGCGCACGAAGGGGGGGTTTAAAGGGTTAAGTGCATAACTTATGTGGGTAACCCTTTTAAAATCTACCCCAGCATGTTTAACAACTCCTCAGAATAGGGTCTGTCTCTTTCATGTGATCTCCACTTCCTTTGAAGCACTCTGAATCCTCAATTTTTCAGAGTTCATCAATAATCACAATCACTCACAATCTAGTATTGATTCTAATAATTGCTGTTTTAACACGCGGTACAGCAACAAAGTGTATATTTAAACTTCCCTAAATTACTTCTTACCTTTAGCAGGAACCTACAAACACTCACTCATTCATTCATTCATTCATTCTTTCCTATCAGTGTGAGTGCTCTTTCATTACTTAAGTACTTATTATACTTTATATAGGCCCCTGAAGTCAGAGTACATTTACAGCACTTCTGATACTTCTGATACGTTTGACTTCAGGCGCTTAAATGATGCCTCAGATCTGCTGAAATTCTAAACTGTCCTTCAGCTATCACTGACCACTGCACTTGTAAGCAGGGAAGCCAAACGCACGTTAGCCCTGGTTACGGCTATAGCCCCTCGGAGTAACGGGTGCCCTGCTGATGTCACCACTTATATCTGCACAGAGGCCCAGACACTTCGCTTCTCCATCAGGGCTCCGCTGTCAGTTTCCTCCTTTTTTATATAGACAAGGTGGCAGCAGCGGTCAGCCTCAGTGACAAACATCAGGGACGTACCCACTGCCTGCCTTCAGCATCAGAGCAAAGAGTGCCCTGCTTCAGGCAGGACAAGACCCCCCTCCTGCTGGAGGGTGTTTAACCTAAACAAACATATGAAACACCCTCTTTTCATTTGCTTTAAAGCAGACATCACCCTGCCAGCTTTGCCAACATTCTCAGACATCGGAGCACCAAATAAACAAAACAGGCCTCAAACAGCACTAGGGCTTTCAAAGCCCTCTCTTGTCCACACTCCTCCCTACAAGTGTAGAAATTGTTACACAAAAAATAACCTCAATGACAGCTCTACTTTAAAGAAAAAATTATTGCTACCCCTGGAACTCTGCTTTTGCTTGTCCTGCTCCAGTCCCAGGTAACTATTCATTTTTATTATTCTATTATTATTTATGTTCTTAATACCAATCACATCACAGTTTGTCCCACGTCACTTTTACCAGCCAATAAGGAATGCTGCAGCATTTTTTAAATTAGTGCTATTTCTAATGCTGTTTGTTCCCGTGGTTTTTCTGCATCAGGGCTTTAATGCAGGTTTTGGTGCATTTTTTTTTTCCTATCGCAGGTTTTTTACATGGGCATATTATGTAGTTTTTATTGTTGGGCCTTTTACCCAGAAAGATTTAGTTAACATCTCAGTACAGAGTAGAGAACTTCTAAGGATTTCATTTAGAGACCCTCATAGGGGTCTCTGTCCCTGAAACTGAAAGAACTGGGAGAATTCAGTCTTTGGAGAATATCTTTGACCTCAGGTATTTTTCTAATCTTGGGAAGGGGGAACCATTGCTGATTAGGGGACCCCATTCCCTGCTGGGAGCCTTATTTCTATTGCCTTGTGATACGGATGTGACCTCTTGGCTGTGGCATGGTTGACGTAGCCTAATAGGTGAACTCTCTAGCTCCACACCGACAGCTGGTGGACGCACTCTTACAAGGACTAAGACTAGGACTTCACCTACACTAACCCTGTTCCCCACAGGTTGAGTCCTTGGGTTCCGGGGGTTGGCAGGGCTTAGGCGAGAATCCTATAAGGAGCAGTCAGACAGTCACGTAGAAAGCAGAGATCAGGGCATACAACAAGCAAGTGGTGTCGAGGTCCAGGGCAAGGTTGGGGCATGCAAAAGGCAGGCAGCAGATACAGTAGCCATTTGCCGCTGTGCTGGGGAAGTACGTGCCTGCCGTTGGCCGGTGTGCGCAAGTTGCTTCTGCTCAGACGGAGCAGTAAGCAACAAAACAAAAATAACGAAATGTAGGAGAGAGGGTTTAGGGGGTGGGGAGGAGAGGGGAAGAGAGAGAGTATGGATAGGATGGTAGGAAGTTCCCTCCAAATTCGCTCCTTAATTGGAGCAGACTGGGAGAGAACTCGGGGAGGCCCAATTGCATCGCCGCGCGTAATCTTATAAAATAGCCCCCCCGTCCGCAAGCCGCCAGCACATGCATGAGTGGATTATAAAATCCCGTGCTCATGTTTGCGCATGTTATAAAATTGCGCGTCCATGTGCGCGTGACGAATAGTGCGAGCACATGGCCGCACGCATGTTCTTTTTAAAAATCTACCCCTTAGTTTTTTCTTCAGTATGTATTGTTTGTACACATGTATACATTTTATGATTCTTATTTTAAAAGTTTATTAGACTGGAGTAGTAATTATAATACACTGAGTTTATCTACACAATCTGATTTTATTACTATAATTATCCTTTAGTCTGTTTTCTCAGAAAACACCTTAAAAAGCCAGTCTCATTTTCTTTCAAAAACATTCTCAATTTTAAGGAAAAATGAGATACAAAAATAAATTGTTTAGCTTTGTTGCCCATCTGTCATCAGTGAAAGCACAAAAACAGAAAAAATAAAAATTGCAATAATTAAATGTGATTTGCAAAAAGTAACATCTATAAAGACAATTTGAGAATAATCTCCACTTTGAAACCAGACCAAAAGACAGTCTAGGAATTCTATATTTTGGGTATCAAAATCCAAAATATGTCAGTATTTGAAATAAAAATTGTAACAGGAATGAATGAAACTATGAATAATTTGTAGTTCTGAATCTCTACATTTAAAATAGCCCAAGAAATGTATCTATACAATTAGCTTTAACTACAAACCCTTAAAAAAATGGGGGTGTAATGCATCTGGTATTGAGATATATCAACAATTTGAATACATTTAATTTAAAATCAAATACTTTATCACTGAATTACATTATATTTTATACTTTTCACAAATTAAACCTTCTTTGCTGTCTTTCAAAACGCTCACAACTTGATGAAGGAGCGTTTTGCACGGGGTCACTCTCCATTGCCCAACTATGAGCAGGGTGGTGGGGAATGGATGAGGCTGTGGGGAAGGGTATTTAAGTGTGAAAGTTATCAGATGATTACCATAAAAGGAAAACTGTGAACTCAGACAGCAGTTTAAAGGACTAAGTCAAGGCAGTTTCTATGCTGTTGAATAGCGGAAGGTTCAAATTTATATATTAATGAAGCAGCCATGCTGGTGAGTAGGAGCGGCAGAGCAGAGTTGAAGGTCAAAAGTAGAGGTTAAGGCAAAACGAGTGTACCCATTATACTACTCAGTCTGATACAAGACCCTGCATCTATTCCTGTATAATGTTACCTATAAGAATGGAAGAGAGCCTGCATCTATTCCTGTATAATGTTACCTATAAGGAAGGAAGAGCCTGCATCTATTCCTGTATAATGTTACCTATAAGGAAGGAAGAGAGCCTGCATCTATTCCTGTATAATGTTACCTATAAGGAAGAGACCCTGCATCTATTACTGTATAATGTTACCTATAAGGAAGAGACCCTGCATCTATTCCTGTATAATGTTACCTATAAGAAGGAAGAGAGCCTGCATCTATTCCTGTATAATGTTACCTATAAGAATGGAAGAGAGCCTGCATCTATTCCTGTATAATGTTACCTATAAGAATGAAGAGCCTGCATCTATTCCTGTATAATGTTACCTATAAGAAAGGAAGTGAGCCTGCATCTATTCCTGTATAATGTTACCTATAAGAAGGAAGAGAGCCTGCATCTATTCTTGTATAATGTTACCTATAAGAATGAAGAGCCTGCATCTATTCCTGTATAATGTTACCTATAAGAATGAAGAGCCTGCATCTATTCCTGTATAATGTTACCTATAAGAAAGGAAGTGAGCCTGCATCTATTCCTGTATAATGTTACCTATAAGGAAGGAAGAGAGCCTGCATCTATTCCTGTATAATGTTACCTATAAGAATGAAGAGAGCCTGCATCTATTCCTTGTATAATGTTACCTATAAGGAAGGAAGAGAGCCTGCATCTATTCTTGTATAATGTTACCTATAAGGAAGGAAGAGAGCCTGCATCTATTCCTGTATAATGTTACCTATAAGAAAGGAAGAGAGCCTGCATCTATTCTTGTATAATGTTACCTATAAGGAAGGAAGAGAGCCTCCATCTATTCCTGTATAATGTTACCTATAAGAAAGAAAGAGAACTGCTGCCAACACAGCCTGACAGGAGAGATCCTGCATCTATTCCTGCATAATGTTACCTATAAGAAAGGAAGAGAGCCTGCATCTTTTCCTGTATAATGTTACCTATAAGAAAGGAAGAGAGCCTGCATCTATTCCTGTATAATGTTACCTATAAGAAAGGAAGAGAACCTGCATCTATTCCTGTATAATGTTATCTATAAGCAAGAGAACTGCTGCCAACACAGCCTGACAGGAGAGACCCTGCATCTATTCCTGTATAATGTTACCTGTAAGAATGGAAGACCCTGCATCTATTCCTGTATAATGTTACCTATAGGAAAGGATTAGAACTGCTGCATCTATTCCTGTATAATGTTACCTATAAGAAAGGAATAGAACTGCTGCCAACACAGCCTGACAGGAGAGACCCTGCATCTATTCCTGTATAATGTTCCCTATAAGAATGGAAGACCCTGCATCTATTCCTGTATAATGTTACCTATAGGAAAGGATTAGAACTGCTGCATCTATTCCTGTATAATGTTACCTATAAGAAAGGAATAGAACTGTTGCCAACACAGCCTGATACGAGAGACCCTCCATCTATTCCTGTATAATGTTCCCTATAAGAAAGGAAGAGAACTGCTGCCAATACAGCCTGACAGGAGAGACCCTGCATCTATTCCTGTATAATGTTACCTATAAGAAAGGAAGAGACCCTGCATCTATTCCTGTATAATGTTACCTATAAAAGGAAGAGAGCCTGCATCTATTCCTGCATAGTTACCTATAGAATGGCAGAGACCCTGCATCTATTCCTGCATAATGTTACCTACAAGAAAGGAAGAGAGCCTGCACCTATTCCTGTATAATGTTACCTATAAAACGAAGAGAGCCTGCATCTATTCCTGTATAGTGTTACCTATAAGAATGGAAGAGAGCCTGCATCCATTCCTGTATAGTGTTACCTATAAGAAAGGAAGAGAGCCTGCATCCATTCCTGTATAGTGTTACCTATAAGAATGGAAGAGAGCCTGCATCCATTCCTGTATAGTGTTACCTATAATGGAAAGCCTGCATCTATTCCTGTATAACGTTACCTATAAGAAAGGAAGAGAGCCTGCATCTATTCCTGTATAATGTTATCTAAAAGAAAGGAAGAGAGCCTGCATCTATTCCTGTATAATACCTATAAGAAAGGAAGAGAGCCTGCATCTATTCCTGTATAATGTTATCTATAAGAATGGAAGAGAACCTCCATCTATTCCTGTATAATGTTACCTATAAGAATGGAAGAGAGCCTGCATCTATTCCTGTATAATGTTCCCTATAAGAAAGGAAGAGAGCCTGCATCTATTCCTGTATAATGTTACCTATAAGAAAGGAAGAGAGCCTGCATCTATTCCTGTATAATGTTACCTATAAGAAAGGAAGAGAGCCTGCATCTATTCCTGTATAATGTTACCTATAAGAAAGGAAGAGAGCCTGCATCTATTCCTGTATAATGTTACCTATAAGAAAGGAAGAGAGCCTGCATCTATTCCTGTATAATGTTACCTATAAGAAAGGAAGAGAGCCTGCATCTATTCCTGTATAATGTTACCTATAAGAAAGGAAGAGAGCCTGCATCTATTCCTGTATAATGTTACCTATAAGAAAGGAAGAGAGCCTGCATCTATTCCTGTATAATGTTACCTATAAGAAAGGAAGAGAGCCTGCATCTATTCCTGTATAATGTTACCTATAAGAATGGAAGAGAGCCTGCATCTATTCCTGTATAATGTTACCTATAAGAATGGAAGAGAGCCTGCATCTATTCCTGTATAATGTTACCTATAAGAATGGAAGAGAGCCTGCATCTATTCCTGTATAATGTTACCTATAAGAATGGAAGAGAGCCTGCATCTATTCCTGTATAATGTTACCTATAAGAAAGGAAGAGAGCCTGCATCTATTCCTGTATAATGTTACCTATAAGAAAGGAAGAGAGCCTGCATCTATTCCTGTATAATGTTACCTATAAGAAAGGAAGAGAGCCTGCATCTATTCCTGTATAATACCTATAAGAAAGGAAGAGAGCCTGCATCTATTCCTGTATAATGTTCCCTATAAGAAAGGAAGAGAACTGCTGCCAACACAGCCTGATAGGAGAGACCCTGCATCTATTCCTGAATAATGTTACCTATAAGAAAGCAAGAGAACTGCTGCCAAAACAGCTTGCCAGGGGAGACCCTGCATCTATTCCTGTATAATGTTACCTATAAGAATGGAAGAGAGCCTGCATCTATTCCTGTATGTTACCTATAAGAAAGCAAGAGAACTGCTGCCAACACAGCCTGACATGAGACCCTGCATCTATTCCTGTATAATGTTACCTATAAGAAAGGAAGAGAGCCTGCATCTATTACTGTATAATGTTACCTATAAGCACGGAAGAGACCCTGCATCTATTCCTGTATAATGTTACCTATAAGAAAGCAAGAGACCCTGCATCTATTCCTGTATAATGTTACCTATAAGAAAGGAAGAGAGCCTGCATCTATTACTGTATAATGTTACCTATAAGCACGGAAGAGACCCTGCATCTATTCCTGTATAATGTTACCTATAAGAAAGCAAGAGAGCCTGCATCTATTCCTGTATAATGTTACCTATAAGAAAGCAAGAGACCCTGCATCTATTCCTCTATAATGTTACCTATAAGAAAGGAAGAGAACTGTTGCCAACACAGCCCGACAGGAGAGACCCTGCATCTATTCCTGCATAATGTTACCTATAAGAAAGCAAGAGACCCTACATCTATTCCTCTATAATGTTACCTATAAGAAAGGAAGAGAACTGTTGCCAACACAGCCCGACAGGAGAGACCCTGCATCTATTCCTGTATAATGTTACCTATAAGAATGGAAGACCCTGCATCTATTCCTGTATAATGTTACCTATAAGGAAGGAAGAGAGCCTGCATCTATTCCTGTATAATGTTACCTATAAGGAAGGAAGAGAGCCTGCATCTATTCCTGTATAATGTTACCTATAAGGAAGGAAGAGAGCCTGCATCTATTCCTGTATAATGTTACCTATAAGAAAGGAAGAGAGCCTGCATCTATTCCTGTATAATGTTACCTATAAGAAAGGAAGAGAGCCTGCATCTATTCCTGTATGTTACCTATAAGAAAGCAAGAGAACAGCTGCCAACACAGCCTGACAGTAGAGACCCTGCATCTATTCCTGTATAATGTTACCTATAAGAAAGCAAGAGAGCCTGCATCTATTCCTGTATAATGTTACTTATAAGAAAGCAAGAGAACAGCTGCCAACACAGCCTGACAGTAGAGACCCTGCATCTATTCCTGTATAATGTTACCTATAAGAAAGCAAGAGAACTGCTGCCAACACAGCCTGACAGGAGAGACCCTGCATCTATTCCTGTATAATGTTACCTATAAGAAAGGAAGAGACCCTGCATCTATTCCTGTATAATGTTACCTATAAGAAAGGTATAGAATGCCTGCATCTATTCCTGTATAATGTTACCTATAAGAAAGGAAGAGAGCCAGCATCTATTCCTGTATGATACCTATAAGAAAGCAAGAGAGCCTGCATCTATTCCTGTATAATGTTACCTATAAGGAAGGAAGAGACCCTGCACCTATTCCTGTATGTTACCTATAAGAATGGAATAGAACTGCTGCATCTATTCCTGTATAATGTTACCTATAAGAAAGGAATAGAACTGCTGCCAACACAGCCTGACAGGAGAGACCCTGCATCTATTCCTGTATATTGTTACCTATAAGAAAGGAATACAACTGCTGCCAACACAGCCTGACAGAAGAGACCATGCATCTATTCCTGTATAACATTACCTATAAGAAAGGAAGAGAGCCTGCATCTATTCCTGTATAACGTTACCTATAAGAAAGGAAGAGAGCCTGCATCTATTCCTGCATAGTTACCTATAGAATGGCAGAGAGCCTGCATCTATTCCTGCATAATGTTACCTATAAAAAGGAAGAGAGCCTGCACCTATTCCTGTATAATGTTACCTATAAGAAAGGTAGAGACCCTACATCTATTCCTGTATAATGTTACCTATAATAACAGAACAGACGCTGCATCTATTCCTGTATAATGTTACCTATAAGAAAGGAAGAGAGGCTGCATCTATTCCTGTATAATGTTACCTATAAGAAAGGAAGAGAGGCTGCATCTATTCCTGTATAATGTTACCTATAAGAAAGGAAGAGAGGCTGCATCTATTCCTGCATAATGTTACCTATAAGAAAGGAAGAGAGGCCTGCATCTATTCCTGTATAATGTTACCTATAAGAAAGGAAGAGAGGCTGCATCTATTCCTGCATAATGTTACCTATAAGAAAGGAAGAGAGCCTGCATCTATTCCTGTATAATGTTACCTATAAGAAAGGAAAAGAGCCTGCATCCATTCCTGTATAGTGTTACCTATAAGAATGGAAGAGAGCCTGCATCCATTCCTGTATAGTGTTACCTATAATGGAAAGCCTGCATCTATTCCTGTATAAGGTTACCTTTAGGAAAGGAATAGAACTGCTGCATCTATTCCTGTATAATATTACCTATAAGAAAAGAATAGAACTGCTGCCAACACAGCCTGATACGAGAGAACCTCCATCTATTCCTGTATAATGTTACCTATAAGAAAGGAAGAGAGCCTGCATCTATTCCTGTATAATGTTACCTATAAGAAAGGAAGAGAGCCTGCATCTATTCCTGTATAATGTTACCTATAAGAAAGGAAGAGAGCCTGCATCTATTCCTGTATAATGTTACCTATAAGAAAGGAAGAGAGCCTGCATCTATTCCTGTATAATGTTACCTATAAGAAAGGAAGAGAGCCTGCATCTATTCCTGTATGTTATCTATAAGAAAGCAAGAGAACTGCCAAAACAGCTTGCCAGGGGAGACCCTGCATCTATTCCTGTATAATGTTACCTATAAGAATGGAAGAGAGCCTGCATCTATTCCTGTATAATGTTACCTATAAGAAAGCAAGAGAGCCTGCATCTATTCCTTTATAATGTTACCTATAAGAAAGCAAGAGAGCCTGCATCTATTCCTGTATAATGTTACCTATAAGAAAGCAAGAGAGCCTGCATCTATTCCTGTATAATGTTACCTATAAGAAAGGAAGAGAGCCTGCATCTATTCCTGTATAATGTTACCTATAAGAAAGGAAGAGAGCCTGCATCTATTCCTGTATAATGTTACCTATAAAAGGAAGAGAGCCTGCATCTATTCCTGTATAATGTTACCTATAAGAAAGGAAGAGACCCTGCATCTATTCCTGTATAATGTTACCTATAAGAAAGGAAGAGAGCCTGCATCTATTCCTGTATAATGTTACCTATAAGAAAGCAAGAGAGCCTGCATCTATTCCTGTATAATGTTACCTATAAGAAAGCAAGAGACCCTGCATCTATTCCTGTATAATGTTACCTATAAGAAAGCAAGAGACCCTACATCTATTCCTCTATAATGTTACCTATAAGAAAGGAAGAGAACTGTTGCCAACACAGCCCGACAGGAGAGACCCTGCATCTATTCCTGTATAATGTTACCTATAAGAATGGAAGACCCTGCATCTATTCCTGTATAATGTTACCTATAAGAATGGAAGACCCTGCATCTATTCCTGTATAATGTTACCTATAAGAAAGGAAGAGAGCCTGCATCTATTCCTGTATAATGTTACCTATGAGAAAGGAAGAGAGCCTGCATCTATTCCTGTATAATGTTGCCTATGAGAAAGGAAGAGAGCCTGCATCTATTCCTGTATAATGTTGCCTATGAGAATGGAAGAGAGCCTGCATCTATTCCTGTATAATGTTGCCTATGAGAATGGAAGAGAGCCTGCATCTATTCCTGTATAATGTTGCCTATGAGAATGGAAGAGAGCCTGCATCTATTCCTGTATAATGTTGCCTAGAAGAAAGGAAGATAACTGCTGCCAACACAGCCTGATAGGAGAGACCCTGCATCTATTCCTGCATAATGTTACCTATAGGAAAGCAAGAGAACTGCTGCCAAAACAGCCTGACATGAGAATAGATGCAGGCTCTCTTCCTTTCTTATAAGTAACATTATACAGGAATAGATGCAGGCTGTCCCATTCTTACAGGTAACATTATACAGGAATAGATCCAGGGTCTCTCCTGTCAGGCTGTATTGGCAGCAGTTCTCTTCCTTTCTTATAGGGAACATTATACAGGAATAGATGCAGGCTCTCCCTTTCTTATAGGTAACATACAGGAATAGATGCAGGGTCTCTCCTGTCAGGCTGTGTTGGCAGCAGTTCTATTCCTTTCCTATAGGTAACATTATACAGGAATAGATGCAGGGTCTCTCCTGTCAGGCTGTGTTGGCAGCAGTTCTCTTGCTTTCTTATAGGTAACATTATACAGGAATAGATGCAGCAGTTCTATTCCTTTCTTATAGATAACATTATACAGGAATAGATGCAGGGTCTCTTCTGTTCTTATAGGTAACATTATACAGGAATAGATGCAGGCTCTCTGCCATTCTTATAGGGAACATTGTACAGGAATAGATGCAGGCTCTCTGCCATTCTTATAGGGAACATTATACAGGAATAGATGCAGGATGTCCCATTCTTACAGGTAACATTATACAGGAATAGATGGAGGGTCTCTGCCATTCTTATAAGGAACATTGTACAGGAATGATGCAGGCTCTCTTCCTTTCTTATAGGTAACATTATACAGGAATAGATGCAGGCTCTCTTCCTTTCTTATAAGTAACATTAAGAATGGGACAGCCTGCATCTATTCCTGTACAATGTTCCCTATAAGAATGGCAGAGAGCCTGCATCTATTCCTGTATAATGTTACCTATAAGAAAGGAAGAGAGCCTGCATCATTCCTGTACAATGTTCCCTATAAGAATGGCAGAGACCCTCCATCTATTCCTGTATAATGTTACCTGTAAGAAAGGAAGAGAACTGCTGCCAACACAGCCTGACAGGAGAGATCCTGCATGTATTCCTGCATAATGTTACCTATAGAAAGGAAGAGACCCTCCATCTATTCCTGTATAATGTTACCTATAAGAAAGGAAGAGAACTGCTGCCAATAGAGCCTGACAGGAGAGATCCTGCATCTATTCCTGCATAATGTTACCTATAGAAAGGAAGAGACCGTACATCTATTCCTGTATAATGTTACCTATAAGAAAGGAAGAGACCCTGCATCTATTCCTGTATAATGTTACCTATAAGGCAGGAAGAGACCCTGCATCTATTCCTGTATAATGTTACCTGTAAGGCAGGAAGAGAGCCTGCATCTATTCCTGTATAATGTTATCTATAAGCAAGAGAACTGCTGCCAACACAGCTTGCCACTGGAGACCCTCCATCTATTCCTGTATAATGTTCCCTATAAGAATGGCAGAGACCCTCCATCTATTCCTGTATAATGTTACCTGTAAGAATGGGACAGCCTGCATCTATTCCTGTACAATGTTCCGTATAAGAATGGCAGAGATCCTGCATCTATTCCTGCATAATGTTACCTATAGAAAGGAAGAGACCCTCGATCTATTCCTGTATAATGTTACCTATAAGAAAGGAAGAGAACACTGCATCTATTCCTGTATAATGTTACCTATAAGAAAGCAAGAGAACTGCTGCCAACACAGCCTGACAGGAGACCCTGCATGTATTCCTGTATAATGTTACCTATAAGAAAGCAAGAGCCCCTACATCTATTCCTGTATAATGTTACCTATAAGAAAGCAAGAGAACTGCTGCGAACACAGCCTGACAGTAGAGACCCTGCATCTATTCCTGTATAATGTTACCTATAAGAAAGGAATAGAACTGCTGCATCTATTCCTGTATAATGTTACCTATAAGAAGGAATAGAACTGCGCATCTATTCCTGTATAATGTTACCTATAGAAGGAAGAGAGCCTGCCATCTATTCCTGTATAATGTTACCTATAAGAAGGAAGAGAGCCTGCATCTATTCCTGTATAATGTTACCTATAAGAAAGGAAGAGAGCCTGCATCTATTCCTGTATAATGTTACCTATAAGAAAGGAAGAGAGCCTGCATCTATTCCTGTATAATGTTACCTATAAGAAGGAAGAGAGCCTGCATCTATTCATGTATAATGTTACCTATAAGAAAGGAAGAGAGCCTGCATCTATTCCTGTATAATGTTACCTATAAGAAAGGAAGAGAGCCTGCATCTATTCCTGTATAATGTTACCTATAAGAATGGTATAGAGAGCCTGCATCTATTCCTGTATAATGTTACCTATAAGAAAGGAAGAGAGCCTGCATCTATTCCTGTATAATGTTACCTATAAGAAAGGTATAGAACGCCTGCATCTATTCCTGTATAATGTTACCTATAAGAAAGGAAAAGAGCCAGCATCTATTCCTGTATGTTACCTATAAGGAAGGAAGAGACCCTGCATCTATTCCTGTATAATGTTACCTTTAAGGAAGGAAGAGACCCTGCATCTATTCCTGTATAATGTTACCTATAAGGAAGGAAGAGACCCTGCATCTATTCCTGTATAATGTTACCTATAAGGAAGGAAGAGACCCTGCATCTATTCCTGTATAGTGTTACCTATAAGGAAGGAAGAGACCCTGCATCTATTCCTGTACAATGTTACCTATAAGAAAGGTATAGAACGCCTGCATCTATTCCTGTGTAATGTTACCTATAAGAAAGGAAGAGACCCTGCATCTATTCCTGTATAATGTTACCTATAAGGAAGGAAGAGACCCTGCATCTATTCCTGTATAATGTTACCTATAAGGAAGGAAGAGACCCTGCATCTATTCCTGTATAATGTTACCTATAAGGAAGGAAGAGACCCTGCATCTATTCCTGTATAATGTTACCTATAAGGAAGGAAGAGACCCTGCATCTATTCCTGTATAATGTTATCTATAAGGAAGGAAGAGACCCTGCATCTATTCCTGTATAATGTTACCTATAAGGAAGGAAGAGACCCTGCATCTATTCCTGTATAATGTTACCTATAAGGAAGTAAGAGACCCTGCATCTATTCCTGTATAATGTTACCTATAAGGAAGGAAGAGACCCTGCATCTATTCCTGTATAATGTTACCTGTAAGAAAGGAATAGAACTGCTGCCAACACAGCCTGACAGGAGAGACCCTGCATCTATTCCTGTATATTGTTACCTATAAGAAAGGAATAGAACTGCTGCCAACACAGCCTGACAGAAGAGACCCTGCATCTATTCCTGTATAACATTACCTAAAAGAGGAAGAGAGCCTGCATCTATTCCTGTATAATGTTACCTATAAGAAAGGAAGAGAGCCTGCATCTATTCCTGTATAATGTTACCTATAAGAAAGGTAGAGACCCTACATCTATTCCTGTATAATGTTACCTATAATAACAGAACAGACGCTGCATCTATTCCTGTATAATGTTACCTATAAGAAAGGAAGAGAGGCTGCATCTATTCCTGTATAATGTTACCTATAAGAAAGGAAGAGAGCCTGCATCTATTCCTGTATAATGTTACCTATAAGAAAGGAAGAGAGCCTGCATCTATTCCTGCATAGTTACCTATAGAATGGCAGAGAGCCTGCATCTATTCCTGCATAATGTTACCTATAGAAAGGAAGAGACCCTACATCTATTCCTGTATAATGTTACCTATAAGAAAGGTAGAGACCCTACATCTATTCCTGTATAATGTTACCTATAATAACAGAACAGACGCTGCATCTATTCCTGTATAATGTTACCTATAAAAGGAAGAGAGGCTGCATCTATTCCTGCATAATGTTACCTATAAGAAAGGAAGAGAGCCTGCATCTATTCCTGTATAATGTTACCTATAAGAAAGGAAGAGAGCCTGCATCTATTCCTGTATAATGTTACCTATAAGAAAGGAAGAGAGCCTGCATCTATTCCTGTATAATGTTACCTATAAGAAAGGAAGAGAGCCTGCATCTATTCCTGCATAATGTTACCTATAGAATGGAAGAGAGCCTGCATCTATTCCTGTATAATGTTACCTATAGAATGGCAGAGAGCCTGCATCTATTCCTGTATAATGTTACCTATAGAAAGGAAGAGAGCCTACATCTATTCCTGTATAATGTTACCTATAAGAACAGAACAGACGCCTGCATCTATTCCTGTATAATGTTACCTATAAGAAAGGAAGAGAGCCTGCATCTATTCCTGTATAATGTTACCTATAAGAAAGGAAGAGAGCCTGCATCTATTCCTGTATAATGTTACCTATAAGAAAGGAAGAGAGCCTGCATCTATTCCTGTATAATGTTACCTATAAGAAA
>NW_021821062.1:110219-112179 GCF_901001135.1 Rhinatrema bivittatum | reverse complement strand
ATCTCTGGATTGGCGCTCGCCTGGTTCAAATTGTTGCTAACCAACAGAGGTTATAAGGTAAAAATCCAGAACAAAGAATCACCACGCCACGACTCGGCCATCGGAGTCCCACAAGGTTCCTCTTTATCCCCTAAACTCTTTAATATTTACCTCCTACCACTCTGCCGACTCCTTACCAACCTCAATTTAATACACTTTCTCTATGCTGACGACATCCAGATCCTGATCCCCATCAAAGAATCATACACAAAAACCCTCGAATACTGGGATTCCTGTCACCTAGAAATCAAAAGCCTCCTCAAAAACCTAAATCTGGTACTAAACTCCTCTAAAACTGAAGTATTACTCATAACTCCTGACAACAATCTCACAGCTTGTCTCCCAACCAACCTACAAACTACTCATGTGAGGGATCTAGGTGTGCTAATCGACAATTAACTAAACTTGAAATCCCATATCAATAAAACCACCAAAGACTGCTTCTATAAACTGCAAGTTTAAAAAAGGATAAGACCACTCTTCCACGCCAAAGACTTCAGAACCATCCTCCAAGCCCTCATTTTCTACTACTGCAACTCTACATTACTTGGACTCCCTTCCTCATACACAAAACCACTCCAAATGGTTGAAAACGCAGCAGCCCGTCTACTAACAAACACTAGGAAAGGAGGCCACATTTCCCCAGTCCTAAAAGACCTCCACTGGTTACCAATTCAGTTCAGAGTCATTTACAAATCCATCACCTTGATATAAGAAATCATTCACCAACACACCATAATCGACCTACAATTCCTCTTCGTTTATTCAAATGCACAAGACCCACCAGGGAAGCCTACAGAGGATGCAATGCCGGTATAAATAAATAAAATCAATAAGTACGTAAGGGAAAGTGGAAAAAAACTTTCAAGAGCGAGTTCAAAAGGGCGGGAAACCGTTAAGAGGTAAACGGGTGGGGTGCGTGCAGTCCGCCTGGAGGATTGAACCCGGCGGGTTCGGTGAAACCGGGGTTTCGGCGGATCCCCCACCCCTTTCGCGGGGGGGGCGGGGAACGCCTCCCGGACGGCCCCGGCCCCGTCCAGAAATAAAAAAAATAAAGTAAAGCAATAAAATCAATAAGTACGTAAGGGAAACTTGAAAACAACTTTCAAGAGCGAGTTCAAAAGGGCGGGAAACCGTTAAGAGTTAAACGGGTGGGGTGCGTGCAGTCCGCGGCCCCGGCCCCGTCCAGGAATAAAAAAATAAAGTAAATCAATAAAATCAATAAGTACGTAAGGGAAAGTTGAAAACAACTTTCAAGACCGAGTTCAAAAGGGCGGGAAACCGTTAAGAGTTAAACGGGTGGGGTGCGTGCAGTCCGCGGCCCCGGCCCCGTCCAGGAATAAAAAAAATAAAGGAAATCAATAAAATCAATAAGTACGTAAGGGAAAGTTGAAAACAACTTTCAAGACCGAGTTCAAAAGGGCGGGAAACCGTTAAGAGTTAAACGGGTGGGGTGCGTGCAGTCCGCGGCCCCGGCCCCGTCCAGGAATAAAAAAATAAAGTAAATCAATAAAATCAATAAGTACGTAAGGGAAAGTTGAAAAACAACTTTCAAGACCGAGTTCAAAAGGGCGGGAAACTGTTAAGAGTTAAACGGGTGGGGTGCGTGCAGTCCCGCGGCCCCGGCCCCGTCCAGGAATAAAAAAAATAAAGGAAATCAATAAAATCAATAAGTACGTAAGGGGAAAGTTGAAAACAACTTTCAAGAGCGAGTTCAAAAGGGCGGGGAAACCGTTAAGAGTTAAACGGGTGGGGTGCGTGCAGTCCGCCTGGAGGATTGAACCGGCGGGTTCGGTGGGACCGGGGGTTTCGGCGGATTCCCACCCCTTTCGCGGGGGGGGGGGGGGGGGGGGGGGGGGGCGGGGAACGCCTCCCAGACGGCTCCGGCCCCGTCCAGGAATAAAAAAATAAAGTAAATCAT